>NC_060182.1:70561403-70756403 GCF_021184085.1 Oncorhynchus gorbuscha | reverse complement strand
GTGTGTTTGTGGGTGATTGTTTCTGTCTCTGTGATTGCACCAGATAGGACTGTTTTGAGTTTTCACATTTATTGTTTTTTGTAGTCAGTTGTTCATGTGTACCTTAACGTATTAAAAAGAACCATGGACACTTACCACGCCGCGTATTGGTCCTCTGATCCGTTTCGCCTCTCCTCTTCGGAAGAAGAGGAGGAAATTCATTACAGAATCACCCACCCAAATCGGACCAAGCGGCATGGTAAAGGACAGCGACGACAGCAGCAGCAGCATCAACAACAGAGGCCAGCATCACAGGACTCCTGGACATGGGAGGAGATACTGAACGGAGAGGGACCCTGGGCACAGGCTGGGGAAAATCGCCGCCCCAAAGCAGAGCTGGAGGCAGCGAGAGCTGAGCGGCGGCAATATGAGGAGCCAGCACGGCAGTGCGACAGGTACGAGAGGCAGCCCCCAAAAAATTGGGGGGGGCACACGAGGTGTGGTACTAAGCCAGGTAGCAGACCTGAGCTCACGCCTCGTGCTTATTATAAGCAGCGCATTACTGGTCAGGCACCGTGTTATGCGGTTAAGCGCACGGTGTCGCCAGTGCGTGTCCATAGCCCGGTGCGCTATAGGGCAGCCCCCCGAAAGTGCCATGCGAGTGTGGGCATTGAGCCAGGGCGTATGGTGCCTGCTCAGCGGGTCTGGTCGCCGGTACGCAGTTTTGGTCCAGGTTATCCTGCGCCGGCTCTGCGTGCTGTGTCTCCGGTGCGCTGGGAGGGTGCAGTGCGTCCTCTGCCTGCGCTCCGCTCGTGCCGGGCAACTGTGGGAGTGGAGCCTAAGGGAGAGGTGCGTGTAGTAAGCACTAGATCTCCCGTGCTTACCCACAGCCCGGTTCAACCTGTGCCTGCACTCTGGACGGTCCGGGCTAGAGTAGTTGTCCAGCCTGGGGAAGTGGTGCCAAGGTTGCGTACCAGAGCTCCAGTGCTCCCCCACAGCCCGGTCTTTCAGGCTCCTCCTAACACCAAGCCTCCTGAAGGTCTCCCCAGCCTGGTGGTTCCTGTGGCAGCCCCACGCACCAGGCTGTCTCTCTGTCTCCTCCCTGCAGGTGCTCCCGCCTGTCCGGCGCCGCTGCCGGAGCGTCCCGCCTGTCCGGCGCCGCTGCCGGAGCGTCCCGCCTGTCCGGCGCCGCTGCCGGAGCGTCCCGCCTGTCCGGCGCCGCTGCCGGAGCCTCCCGCCTGTCCGGCGCCGCTGCCAGAGTGTCCCGCCTGTCCGGCGCCGCTGCCTCCTGTGGCAGCTCCACGCACCAGGCTGTCTCTCTGTCTCCTTCCTGCCGGAGCGTCCCGCCTGTCCGGCGCCGCTGCCGGAGCGTCCCGCCTGTCCGGCGCCGCTGCCTCCTGTGGCAGCTCCACGCACCAGGCTGTCTCTCTGTCTCCTCCCTGCAGGTGCTCCCGCCTGTCCGGCGCCGCTGCCGGAGCGTCCCGCCTGTCCGGCGCCGCTGCCGGAGCGTCCCGCCTGTCCGGCGCCGCTGCCGGAGCCTCCCGCCTGTCCGGCGCCGCTGCCGGAGCGTCCCGCCTGTCCGGCGCCGCTGCCGGAGCCTCCCGCCTGTCCGGCGCCGCTGCCGGAGCCTCCCGCCTGTCCGGCGCCGCTGCCGGAGCCCCTCAGCCCAGGGGCGCCAGAGCCCCTCAGCCCAGAGGCGCCAGAGCCCCTGCCCCTCTGTCCCGAGCTCCTGCCCCTCTGTCCCGAGCTGCCCCTCTGTCCAGTGGGGTCATTGAGAGGGGTTGCCATGGTGAGAAAGCCACGGAGGCGGACAATAAGGCGGACTAAGACAATGGTGAAGTGGGGTCCGCGTCCCGCGCCAGAACCGCCACCGCGGACAGACGCCCACCCAGACCCTCCCCTATAGGTCAAGAGGTGCGGCCGGAGTCCGCACCTTTGGGGGGGGGGTACTGTCACGTTCTGACCTTTATTTCCTGTGTTTTGTATTTAGTTGGTATGTTCAGGGCGTGAGTTGGGTGGGCAGTCTATGTTTGTTTTTCTATGTTTTGGGTATTTCTATGTTTCAGCCTAGTATGGTTCTCAATCAGAGGCAGGTGTCATTAGTTGTCTCTGATTGAGAATCATACTTAGGTAGCCTGGGTTTCACTGTGTGTTTGTGGGTGATTGTTTCTGTCTCTGTGATTGCACCAGATAGGACTGTTTTGAGTTTTCACATTTATTGTTTTTTGTAGTCAGTTGTTCATGTGTACCTTAACGTATTAAAAAGAACCATGGACACTTACCACGCCGCGTATTGGTCCTCTGATCCGTTTCGCCTCTCCTCTTCGGAAGAAGAGGAAATTCATTACACAGTGGGTCTGAAGTTTACATACACTAAGTTGACATTGCTTTTAAACAGCTTGGAAAATTCCAGAAAATTATGTCATGGCTTTAGAAGCTTCTGATAGGCTAATTGACATCATTTGAGTCAATTGGAGGTGAACCTTCAAAATCAGTGCCTCTTTGCTTGACATCATGGGAAAATCAAAAGAAATCAGCCAAGACCTCAGAAAAAAATTTGTAGACCTCCACAAGTCTGGTTCATCATTGGGAGCAATTTCCAAATGCCTGAAGGTACCACGTTCATCTGTACAAACAATAGAATGCAAGTGTAAACACCATGGGACCAGGCAGCCGTCAGACCGTTCAGGAAGAAGACGCGTTCTGTCTCCTAAAGATGAACGTACTTTGGTGCGAAAAGTGCAAATCAATCCCAGAACAACAGCAAAGGATCTTGTGAAGATGCTGGAGGAAACAGGAAACAGGTACAAAAGTATCTATATCCACAGTAAAACGAGTCCTATATCGACATAACCTGAAAGGCCACTCAGCGAGGAAGAAGCCACTGGTCGAAAACCGCCATAAAGTCCGACTACGGTTTGCAACTGCACATGGGGACAAAGATCGTACTTTTTGGAGAAATGTCCTCTGGTCTGAGGAAACAAAAATAGAACTGTTTGGCCATAATGACCATATGTTTGGAGGAAAAGGGGAGGCTTGCAAGCCGAAGAACCCCATCCCAACCGTGAAGCACGGGGGTGGCAGCATCATGTGGTGGTGCTGTGCTGCAGGAGGGACTGGTGCACTTAATAAAATAGATTGCATCATCAGGTAGGAAAATGATGTGGATATATTGAAGCAACATCAAGACATCAGTCTGGAAGTTAAAGCTTGGTTGCAAATTGGTCTTCTAAATGGACAATGACCCCAAGCATGCTTCCAAAGTTATGGCAAAATGGCTTAAGGACAAAAAAGTCAAGGTATTGGAGTGCTCATCACAAAGCCCTGACCTCAAACCTATAGACAATTTGTGGGCAGAACTGAAAAAGCCTGTGCGAGTAGTGGACCCACAACTTATTGTGGGAAGCTTGTGGAAGCCTACCCAAAACGTTTTACCTAAGTTAAACAATTTAAAGGCAATGCTACCAAATACTAATTGAGTGTATGTAAACCTCTGACCCACTAAGAATGTGATGAAAGAAATAAAAGCTGAAATAAATAATTATCTCTGACATTATTCTGACATTTTACATTCTTAAAATAAAGTGGTGATCCTGTCTAACCTAAAACAGGGAATTTTTACTGGGATTACATGTCAGGAATTGTGAAAAACTGAGTTTAAATGTATTTGGCTAAAGTGTATGTAAACTTCCGACTTCAACTGTGTACACATCACATACCTGACTCCATTTTAAGGATATGCATATTATTGGTACCATTTGAAAGGAAACACTCTGAGGTCTGTGGAAATGTGAAAGGAATGTAGGAGAATATAACACAATAGATCTGGTAAAAGATAAAAAGAAAATGTTATTTTGTCTTTTTTTGTACCATCATCTTTGAAATACAAGAGAAAGGCCATAATGTATTATTCCATCCCAGCTGCAATTTAGATTTTGCAGTATATGTGCAAAGTTTTAGACTGATCCAGTGAACCATTGCATATCTGTTCAAAATTAATAACTTTTCATGTTCAAAACTGTGCACTCTCCTCAAACAATAGCATGGTATTCTTTCACTGTAATAGCTACTGTAAATTGGACTATGCAGTTAGATTAACAAGAATTTAAGCTTTCTGCCAATATCAGATAGGTCTATGTCCTGGGAAATGTTCTTGTTACTTACTTAATCATGCTAATTGCATTAGCCTACGTTAGCTTAACCCTCCTTTGGACAGGACACCGATCCCGAAGATTAAGTTACAAGGCAATACTAACATTAACAAAGCATACTTATAGGCATATTCTGTAGATCCTAAGGTTAACTTACAAGACAAAGTATGGACAAAGACATGCCTATTAGACCAGAGAACTAGAAGTCTAGGAAATGAGAATTGATCATACAACCTTCCTCCATGGACAGGATACGAGAGAGAACAACAGACCTTCATATCTCAAGGTGTAAAACCAACCACCATTGACCAATCAAACGATACTAAGTTCACAGTAACCTAATCACCCACGCCCAATCTCCAAAAGGTGTCACAGCATCTAAAGGCCTGTGTGCTTGATTAGAGCAATGTAAATAAGATGTGGTGTCCACATCACCAACAAACTATCGTGGTCCAAACACACCAAGACAGTCGTGAAGAGGGCACGACAACACCTTTTCCCCCTCAGGAGACTGAAAGGATTTGGCATGGGTCCCCAGATCCTCAAAAGGTTCTAGAGCTGCACCATCAAGAACATCCTGACTGGGTGCGTCACCGCCTAGTATGGCAACTGCTCTGCATCCGACCACAAGGCGCTACAGAGGGTAGTGCATACGGCCCAGTACATCACTGGGACCAAGCTTCCTTCCATTCAGGACCTATATACGAGGTGGTGTCAGAGGATGGCCCAAAATAATTGTCAAAGACCCCAGTCACCCAAGTCATAGACTGTTCTCTCTGCTACCACATGGCAAGCGGTACCGGAGCACCAAGTCTAGGTCCAAAAGGCTCCATAACAGCTTCTACCCCCAAGCCATAAGACTGCTGAACAATTAATCAAATGGCCATCCGGACTATTTACATTGAACCCCCCCGCCCCCTTTGTTTTTACACTGCTGCTACTCACTGTTTATTATCTATGCATAGTCACTTTACTCCTACCTACATATACCAATAGCCTCGACTAACCTGTACCCATGCACATTGACTCAGTACCGGTACCCCCTGCATATAGCCTCCACATTGACTCAGTACCGGTACCCCCTGCATATAGCCTCCACATTGACTCAGTACCGGTACCCCCTGCATATAGCCTCCACATTGACTCAGTACCGGTACCCCCTGCATATAGCCTCCACATTGACTCAGTACCGGTACCCCCTGCATATAGCCTCCACATTGACTCAGTACCGGTACCCCCTGCATATAGCCTCCACATTGACTCAGTACCGGTACCCCCTGCATATAGCCTCCACATTGACTCAGTACCGGTACCCCCTGCATATAGCCTCCACATTGACTCAGTACCGGTACCCCCTGCATATAGCCTCCACATTGACTCAGTGCCGGTACCCCCTGCGTATAGCCTCCACATTGACTCAGTACCGGTACCCCCTGCGTATAGCCTCCACATTGACTCAGTACCGGTACCCCCTGCGTATAGCATACTGTAGTTACTGTAGACTAGAGGACAGAAAACACATACTGCAGTTACTGTAGACTAGAGGACAGAAAACACATACTGTAGTTACTGTAGACAGAAAACATACGGTAGTTACTGTAGACAGAAAACATACTGTAGTTATTGTAGACAGAAAACATACTGTAGTTACTGTAGACTACAGGACAGAAAACACTTATACTGTATTTACTGTAGACTAGAGGACAGAAAACACTTATACTGTAGTTACTGTAGACTAGAGGACAGAAAACACTTATACTGTAGTTACTGTAGACTAGAGGACAGAAAACACTTATACTGTAGTTACTGTAGACTAGAGGACAGAAAACACATACTGTAGTTACTGTAGACTAGAGGACAGAAAACACATACTGTAGTTACTGCAGACTAGAGGACAGAAAACACTTATACTGTAGTTACTGTAGACTAGAGGACAGAAAATACTTATACTGTAGTTACTGTAGACTAGAGGACAGAAAACACATACTGTAGTTACTGCAGACTAGAGGACAGAAAACACATACTGTAGTTACTGTAGACTAGAGAACAGAAAACACTTATACTGAAGTTACTGTAGACTAGAGGACAGAAAATACTTATACTGTTGTCATGACTTGACTTTAACATGAATCTGAAGACTGTTATTTATCTAGTTACCTAAATAGGTTTAATTGTTACCGGTTAAATTAATCATGGAACAATTAACTCATTAGGATCTGGGGCCCTGCGAGAGCAGTTCTTTGAAGAGTTACCATCTCCTGAATTAAACTACATAGATGTCATAGTTAAAGACCTTTAAACAGTCAACTTTTTAATCATAACCTGAACCGCCGTAACTTCCTTGCATCTGCAAAAACCTGAGTCTTACTTATGATTCAGTACTACACAAATTGGTTTAATTCTTTATTTACTAGCTAATTAAATGGGAACACAGGATAAACATACACACTTAATACATTAGGAACAGGTCCCTAGCGGACTGATACAATATGGCTGCTTGTTACAAAATACAGAGGGCGAGAAAGAGGGACAGAGACACTTAACATTGGTACATTTAGAAGCTACTCACTTATAGTGACTCAGTGGTCTCCCAAATGACGCAGTGGTCTAAGACACTGCATTTCAGTGCAAAAGGCATCACTGCAGTACCTGGTTCGAATCCAGGCTGCATCACATCCGGCTGTGAGTGGGAGTCCCATAGGGTGGTGTACAATTGGCCCAGCATCGTCTGGGTTTGGCTGAGGTAGGCCGTCATTGTAAATAAGAATTTGTTCTTAACTGACTTGCCTAGTTAAATAAAGGTAAAATAAAAATATGAATCTTATACTTGCACATGAACCGCTGCCTGCTTGGAGTAAGAAATCATGAATGTATTTACGTGAAATGCCTTGGTTCGCCGTGTATCTCTCTCGGAACCGGGCTGCTTTGGAAAGGGGGTTGGGCCTTTTTGCGGCACGCTTGTAAGCCTTTGATTGTCCAAAAGGAAGTCTTCTACTGTTGTTCTCCTCTGCAGTCATATGGTATCCGGTGATTTGTCGTGTAGTCCTGAACAGAACTACAGAGTTTATTCTCCATCCATTCGCTCTGGAAGATGCTTCTTTGAAGATAGGCTAGCCAGCCGTGTTGATGGTTCCCAGTGAGAGTAGCGTAATAAGATGGTTTGAACAAAGTAGTAGAATGGTCCCACTTAAATTAGGACAGCTAATCAGCCGTACTAGTGATTGTCCGGGAGGTGAGTTCATCGTTTCAACCTCGTGTTGAGATTCAGAGTTCAAACAACGTTAAACGTAACCTGCAGCTCTACGTCTCTCTGGTCTGATGTGTTTTTTTCTTAACCCATCATTTTAAACAATTTGTTCAAAAGGGGCGGTTCCGTCAGGCTGACACGCTCTCTGACCTCACTCAGGGGCGTGACTTGTCACTGTGCAAAGCTTATGTAAAACAATGATCTCTTATAGCTTCAGAAATCACATCCCTCTCTTAACAAAAACACTTTCATAACGTTTCATATTTCATGCACAACGCATAGGATGGACACTTCGTACATGTAATGGGTATACTTTCCAAGTTACAGTATTTCCTTTATACATTTTTTTAAGACATCACAAAATAACAAAGTGAAATGAGTGTTCTATAGATCACCTCTGACCATTCCCCACATTCTACGTTAGAAATATTGTTCCAGTATTCGCTTTTGAACGTGTTAGAGTTTCAGCGGGAAAAGGTCTGATGAAACAAAGGACATTCCTTGTGTCCTAGGGTGAACCTTGGAGAGGGAGAACTGAATGTGCTCTCCTTGATTTACAACAGGGCATGAGTTGTTAACCCGCACCAGTCCCCCCCCCCCCCCCCCCCTGCGGGTGTTATTCATTGCAAACCTGATCTGACCTAATTGGATTCTCGTGGACAGCCATGACACTGTAGTGGAGTGGATAGACAAGACAATACCACAAAGGACAATGCTGGGCGCGACTCAGTGAGAATGAACAGGTCCTAGTCAGTCCAATGAAATGTCCTTTCATTCATGTTCCTAACCTGGCCATTAACTAGCTCTCCTCAGTCAGTCAGACAGTCAGACTGGAAAACTGGCAAACCGAGAACGCCACAGGGCAAAATAACATCAGCAGGGTGATATATTAGGAGAGGAATGAATTCATCCAGCACACAAAACACAAATCTAAACATAGTTACAAGACAAACAAACTGAAGAACTGAATAAAGTCTGACTCTGACTGAATAAAACACAGACTGACTATAAGAAATGAAAGTTAGACTCCATTCACTGCAGAGAGCTTTCCTCTGTGGCTGTTTCTTCATAGAAAATGTAATCACAGCACAGTGAGGAGGGAGATGACTGCACCTCCCGCTGCTATTTGAGGCGGCTGCATCTTTTTCACATGACTTCGTGCAGCGTGAGCGAGAGCTGCCCGCCAAACAGCTGCAGTTCTGTCTTCTGTGCCTGCCCCGCACTGCTTCCGCTGAGCCCTACCCCTGAGGTAACCCGAAACAGTCATCTGCGCACCACAAGACTGTATTAGCTCACCAAGCTAAAGTCTAAGCATGGAGAGCCAACACAAGTCCTCAGGTCTCAGACAAGAACACTCATGGCATGAGCTTCACTGAACTACCTCCACTACACATATGCTTCTGATACAGTACCAGTCAAAGGTTTGGACACACCTACTAATTCATGGGGTTTGTCTTATTTTTTATATTGTAGAATAATAGTGAAATCCTCCAAAATATGAAATAACACATATGGAATCATGTAGTAACCAAAAAAGTGTTCAATCTAAATATATTTTATATTTGAGATTTTTCATATATACACCATCACAACTCCTCCTCCATGCTTCGTGGTGGGAATCACACATACAGAGATCATCCTATGATATGTTACATTTCGTATTGTTACATGAGACAGATGGTTATGACAGGTGGATGGGTGGTTGTATAATGTGAATGTCTCGCAACCCAAAGGTTGTGAGTTCGAATCTCATCACAGACAACATTAGAATTTTAGCTAATTAATAACTTTTCAACTACTTACTACTTTTTATCTACTTTGTGTGGCTGATGTGAAATGGCTAGCTAGTTAGCGGTGGTGCGCGCTAAGAGTGTTTCAGTCGGTGACATCACTCGCTCTGAGACCTAGAAGTCCTTCCCCTTGCTCTAAAAGGGCCGTGGCTTTTGTGGCGCGATGGGTAACGATGCTGAGCGAGTGACTGTGGTTGATGTGTGCAGAGGAGCCCAGGTTGGTGCAAGGAGAGGGACGGAAGCTATACTGTTACATTTGCAACTACTTAGCATGTTAGCTAACCCTTCACCCTAACCTTAAGCTTTTTAGCTAACTCCTAAACTTAACCCTAACCCTTAGCCTAGCTAGAATTCGTAACATAGCATACATTTTGTAAATTCGTAACATATCATATATTTAGCAAATTCGTAACATATTGTACATTTTGCAAATTTTTGTTACATAAAATACAAATTGTAATATGTATCATATCATACTAAAGGAGTCTTGCAGATTTACGTACAGAATAATACGAAATGCTCTGGGACCAGGTTGGAATCCTGCTCAGAATCCTTTGATAAAATGTCTCACATTTTCCTCCTAAAAGAAACAACGGTATCAGAGATATGATACAGCAACTGGATCATTCAAGACAACTAACACGTTCAAATCATTACTCCCTCCCCAAAGCCTCTACTTTGATTAAAGTCGCTCAATAGGTGCTGAAACGAAAGCTACTTTTAATGAAGTGGCTGTCCATCAAGTAGGTGCTGAAAGAGGTTAGTTAGCTCACAAATTAGGACTCAGTTTATAAACTATAACATTTTCACTCTTTGAACGTGTATAACGTTATTCACATATTACTACTCATAACCTCGATTCAATAGATACTTAGGCAAATTATCTCCTCGCCAGAAATATAAACTTGAGCATTTTCGTGTGTTTTTTGTTGGCCATGTCGTCGCGTTTTATTTTTAATCTCGGTATATCTGTGGATGAATGACTTTCTGCAAGTGGGATTACCTGATTATGTCATCGTTGTGTCCCAAGTAAAATTTTTGCTTGTGTTCCCGTGTGTTGTACACTACTCCGACACCGGCGACGAAGTAGACAATTTCCTTGGCCGCTGTGTAGTACAGGTTGTTGCGGCACTGATGTCCACGATACCCGTAAACCCACTCTAGTCGCAGGTGACAATTCGGAGCGGTCCTGTCAGCCATGTCCGTATTTATTTTTTGTCGAGAGTTTTTTATATTTCTTCATTCACCAAGACGGATTTCATTCAATCCCGTATCCCTTAGTTCCACTGGAAATGCATCGTATCCGGTACAAGCGGTAACAGCGGGCATTCGAGTGCCATGTGCATAATAGTCTAACTGAATCTAGTTTTACTTCGAGATTATATGCTTATCTTTAATTAAAATGGTTAACTATGCCATCCTTTTTATAGTGAAAACCATATATCTACCTCTACTTCAGCCTTGGGCTAGCTGCCCCTCTTGAGAGTCGAGGCAGGTCGAAGCTCTTGTCAAATCCTATAAAGATGGAGTTTTCGCGTTTACTTACAAGCACCTCCCCCAAATGTTATCTACATTGGTGATAGATCAACAATCTGTCCAATCACATCACCAAATATCTATTTAGCATTTGAAGGGATGTTCACGGACCAATGGCAATCATTATAATTTGACATGAACTTCCTTCCATAAAGAATGTGCTCTAACCATGTTGTGAGGTCAATGACAAGAAGATTTTGACAGCTGTCAATCCAAGTATATGGCGTCACCGTTTAATATTTTACCCCATTGCACATTTCTTCAACATTCTGCAGTAGTTTTTCTATCTATGCAAAGGCTCTATCCCACTGGAAGTAGGTATACTTATATGTTTCAGAGACTATATCAATGCTGTTGAAAGTGACATTCAAAACATTAACTGGATTTTAAAAAAATAAAACACGCATTCAGGTTCACATTATGATAATTTTGCCTCATATCCTCACAGCTTCTACTTTAAATAAAGTCGCTGTCTACTCAGTGGGTGCTGAAATAAAGGTCACATCATTTAGCGAATGAAACTTGAATACAAAAAAGCGCTCGAAAGGTTTTTGAGGAAAACCATTGAACATGCTTCACTTCAGAGAATACTATTTGTTCTCGCGGTAAATTACCTCAAAAAATCAATGCACCGGGTGGGGAGAGTTCGTACTATAATGGATGGGATGGTCTTAAAAGCAGTGCCAGTGCACACCTCCATCCGGCATGCTGTGCGAGCTCAATCAAGTGCACATACAAGAGTACCTCCCCTCCCCTCCCCTCCCCTCTCCTCCGTTGCTGGGAGTGACAGGACACTTGCTGCTCAAGCAACAAGCTTAGTGTTGATATCTAAGCTCTAATTTACCTAGCTAGCTAACTATCTACCTCTTCATTAATTTTAGCGCTACAAGCAGTTAAGACAAAATGGAGATACCTATGGATCCCTTGTTTCTTGCATGGAGCTACTTTAGAAGACGGAAGTTCCAACCATGTTCCAATATTTGTTCGAAGATATTGGAGGACAGTCCATACGACCAGGTAATTATAAACTGAACTTGCTAGCTAGCTAGTTATTTTAGCTCTGCTATCCAGCTCCAATCATTAATCCAATTTAACTAGCAGTAGCAAGCTAATGTTGATAGCATGCTTGCAAAATCTGCCATTGCTTGCTTGCTGGCTAACTAGCTGTTTTGCTAGCACATTGTTAGCTAGCTTGCTAGGTAGTATTGGTTGCAAGAAAAAACTACTTGTTAACTAGCTAGCTAGCCTAGCTATCATGTATGGCAAATATAGACCTTAGCCAGTGCCCCGCTGTCAATTTCATCTCACTTTTAGTTAATGTAGCTACTCTTAGCTTCCTTTTTCTTGAAATGTGCTTTCTATAATGTATGCATCAAATCTGTATTCACCTCTTCTCTCATAATTTCACTCACTGCTGTATTAAAAGGAACCTGACTCCTCGTCATATATCTCTGAGGTAACATCTTCCTTGCCATGCTGATTCTAACCTGGCATGTTGAAATACAAATAGAATGGATAGCGAAATTAATGAAATATCTGTAGTACATCTGTACAGGAGTTCCATACCTTGTAACATCACATTGTAAAAAAAAATTCTGAATCACTGTAAATATGCCTTCTAAACACACCTGTTACTTATTTGACAGGCTGCATGGAGTCTGAAGACCCGTGCTCTGACAGAGATGGTGTACATTGATGAGGTGGAGGTGGACCAGGAGGGGATCGCTGAGATGTTGCTGGATGAGAGCTCCATCGCTCAGGTTGCTCGTAAGTCTGAACTCTGAACTGTCCCAGAGGGCCAAGAGTTTTTTTTTTTTTTTTTTTCCTGGTCAGGCCAATTGGTCAGGAAAAGCTCTTGACCATACAAACAGTACAGCCTACTGAATCTCAAAGTCTGTCTCAATCACACAAATATATTACCATTCTGATCTGGTAAAATCTGTCCAAAATGTTCTCAGCTCTTTGAATGTACTGTAATGAGGCTTACTTTCAGGCCCTGGGACATCACTGAGACTTCCAGGAACAAGCCATGGAGGTGGACCTACTCCAGCCATCAGGTATGTGACATTTTCGTTCACAACTATCTTGTATGTGTTAGGTAAGTATCCCAAAGCATTTCCCCTACTGAAATTGTGTAATTACTGTAACAATGTTTCTGAAATTGAGTCGTGGGGAGCATTATGTTCCTTGAAAAGCATCAGATTCAGAACTGAGCTTTTTTGTCCTGGATATAGGCCCATGACCCAATCGGGGCGTCCTATCACAGGGTTTGTGAGGCCCAGTACCCAGTCTGGCAGACCAGGGACGATGGAACAAGCCATCAGGACCCCTCGCACGGCACACACTGCCCGTCCTGTCACTAGTGCGTCTGGGAGATTTGTCCGGCTGGGAACAGCCTCCATGTTGACCAATCCCGAGGGACCATTTATAAACTTATCTAGACTCAACTTAGCTAAATATGCCCAGAAGCCCAATTTATCCAAGGTAAGAGTATTTTTATGAATATAAGGCAATGAACATGGTCTCTCCAAAAATATTTTTGTCATTGTACTTGTATTTATTTGGGTTATTCGGGTTCAATACATGTTATGACAATTTCTGTTTTTTTTTCTGCCCCCAGACCTTATTTGAGTACATCTTCCATCATGAAAATGATGTTAAAAATGTGAGTTACCAATACAGATATACACTGTTTACAAAACATTAGGAACACCTGCTCTTTCCATGACAGACTGACCAGGTGAATCAAGATGAAAGCTAGATTGATGTCACTTGTTAAATCCACTCTATTAGTGTGTGTCTTTGGCTTTCCATGTTGCTTTTGTTTTTAAGTTTCACTCTAAAGCCATTTGTACCTTTTTGTTTGTGTACAGGCTTTAGACCTGGCTGCTCTGGCCACTGAGAATGCTCAGTTCAAAGACTGGTGGTGGAAAGTCCAGCTGGGGAAATGCTACTACAGGTAAAGCTTTAGATAATTACTTAGATCTCATACAACTGTTATTATACTACCACTACAATTCTACTACATTGTGACTTTCCATTGACAGACTTGGTTTACACCGGGAATCAGAAAAACAGTTCCGATCTGCTCTCAATCATCAGGAGGTGGTGGACACGTACCTCTATCTGGCCAAGGTAACAATATACAACCTACAATGTCCCTAACACTGTAAATACTGTATAGCTACAAGTGTAAAACCACTGTGTGTACAGTATGGATTAACCATGACACGAGGATTTTCCGTAGCAGATAGCACGTGGTGCGCCACTCAACGTCGAGTTGTTTCTATAAGTCCAAATAGGTTTTAGTTTTTTATCAAATGTATTTATATAGCCCTTCTTACATCAGCTGATATCTCAAAGTGCTGTACAGAAACCCAGCCTAAAACTCCAAACTGCAAGCAATGCAGGTGTAGAAGCACAGTGGCTAGAATAAACTCCCTAGAAAGACCAAAACCTAGGAAGAAACCTAGAGGAACCAGGCTATGAGGGGTGGCCAGTCCTCTTCTGGCTGTGCCGGGTGGAGATTATAACAGAACATGGCCAAGATGTTCAGAAATGACCAGCAAGGGTAAATAATAATAATCACAGTGATTGTCGAGGGTGCAACAGGTCAGCACCTCAGGAGTAAATGTCAGTTGGCTTTTCATAGTCGATCATTGAGAGTACCCCTCCTGCTGTCTCTAGAGAGTTGAAAACAGCAGGTCTGGGACAGGTCAGTGTTCCATAGCCGCGGGCAGAACATCGATCTATTACCCTATATTTGTCACAAATTATATAAAAATACTTATTGTTCTGTTTTGCCACTAAAACAGGTGTATCAGCGGCTTGATCAGCCTATAACTGCACTGAACCTCTTCAAGCAAGGTCTGGACCACTTTCCTGGGGAAGTCACTCTCTTAACAGGAATTGCTCGCATTCATGAGGCACGTGACATGATTCCTTTTTTGTTTGTTTGTGAAGCGTTCTCTTGCTTTAAGAAAGCACCAGTTGAAATCGGCATGTCAGATGTGTGATCTGAAATGATCAGCTGATTGCCCTGGAATTTGGAGCCCAATTGCTTTGCATCTATAGTAGCTATTGAATAATTCTACTGTCAATTGAGAGAACAGATGCAGGTTAATCAGGAGGTCCAAAATCTGCCTTTAATAGTATCTGTTATCTGCGTCTCTCACAGGAGATGAATAACTTCACCTCAGCCACAGAGTACTACAAAGACGTCCTGAAGCAGGACAATACTCACGTTGAGGCTATCGCCTGCATAGGCAGCAATCACTTCTACACGGACCAGCCTGAGGTCGCCCTGCGCTTTTACAGGTTAGTCACACACACACATACCACTCCCTTTAATTCCTTCATTTTACTCTGATTATTATGGCTATGCCAGTTCGATATGAAAGAATGTTAATCATGTCAGTGAATACACATGCCTTGTGTGGTTGCGTTAACTTTACAGTTGTATTTCCCTCTAACCCTCCCTTCCCGTAGACGGCTGCTGCAGATGGGAGTATATAATTGCCAGCTGTACAACAACCTTGGACTGTGCTGCTTCTATGCCCAGCAGTATGACATGACCCTCTCCTCCTTCGAGAGGGCTCTGGCCCTAGTGGCCAACGATGAGGAGCAGGCTGACGTCTGGTACAACATTGGACACGTAGCTGTGGTGCGTTAGCGTTAGCAGACACAGATGTTATTGTTACTGCATGAAGTTACTCTACAGCACCCTCTTCTGTATGCCGACTGGTTTCTCTTGGACAGGATCCAAACTCTGGCTGCGTGCTTCGAACATATAGCACTTCTTCACATTTCTGTTTATGTTACATGCATCTTATGTTTCTCCCCACAGGGAATAGGAGACCTGACTCTGGCATACCAGTGTTTTAAACTGGCCTTGGCCTTCAACAACGACCATGCTGAGGCCTATAATAACCTGGCGGTGCTGGAGCTACGCAAGGGACACATTGAGCAGGTGCGTGAACTGGGGTTTCTAGATCCTAAAATATATCATCTTGATCAAATGTTAGTTTTGGTAAGAGAATTGAGAGAGTAAATCTGTTATAAATGACATACCTTCTTTCCAACTGGCGGCAGCTTCCTCCAGGCTTGCTCTTCTAAGGCATTATACCCAGTGGTTATCTTCCATATAGTACAACACGTTGTGGAAAAAGTCTTTAGGAACATCTACATTAGTCGACTATTTATGCTGTTTTGATATAGTCTAATTCAGAATGGGTGTTTTGATTTCCTCCTTTTTCTTACAGTCCAAAGCTTTCCTCCAGACCGCTGCATCACTTGCCCCTCACATGTATGAACCACACTTTAACTACTCCACTCTGTCAGACAAGGTAACGAGACACTTCATCAGCACTTTTAAATCTATTTAACTATTGTCATGCAGCCTGCACATTCATAGCATTGTTTTAAATTAAAAGGACAGACCGTTTTTAGTCATGAGGGATCACCTTAATTGATGTGCTGTTGTCTTCTGCTGTGTCCAGATTGGAGATCTGCAGAGTAGCTATACTGCTGCCCAGAGGTCAGAGGATGCCTTCCCTGAGCATGTAGATACCCAAGAGATTTTGAAACACCTGCGCCAGCACTTTGCTGTGCTGTGAGCTACTGACCAACACACCTGACCTGAAAGTCCAGTCTGCCTGTGCAATAGCTCACTTGTCATAGTGTTGCTATTAAACAACAGTGACTGGCCTCCTCATGTAATGGTTAGACATCTTCACGATCTACAGACAAATATTTTTCCTGCAGGGACACAACTGTTACTTGATGGTGACATTATACAGGCTAAATGATACCAAGGTCAATCTGGCTTGGGCAACTCACTGCACATACATTATTGTTAAACAGTAGTTTACAACTGCCTAGCCCAATGTAGGTCTTATTAGTTGTAATTTAAGTGTTTTATGTGCTTGTTTTTCTCTTCAATGGTTGGTTCACAGGCTTGTAAAATAGTGTAAGGTACTTTTAAGCACTGATTAGTAAATGTACATAGTAAAGTATGAACATGGAAGAAACAAATATTTATAGGAAATGTATTTATACGGCTATCTTTTTATAGTGTATTTTTGTACTACCATTCCTCTTGTCACAATTGTTACGCGGAGTGGAACAGGGGAACCCAAGAGCAGACTCAGATGAGGAGACTGGGATGAAGTAACCAAGGTATTTATTGAAACATGGGGAGATGGAGTGCAGGTCAGGGGAAGCTCTGGCAGGTTATTGGGAAAAAAAATGCAGAGGCTGAGGCTGGAGCGAGGGGAGTTGAGACAGGGTGAGCATGAGACAGGGTAACATGAATCCAAGGGAGTAGTAAAGTGGGGAATCCAGGACAGAGTAGCAGGATGACGAGATGTTGGACTGGAGACTGACTAGAGTCAGAGCAGGCATAATGAGCAGAGATTATGATCTGGCAGTGAGGAAGCGGCAGGACTGAATATTTGTAGAGGTCTTGATTATGAAACAGGTTGCAGCTGGTGGGGATCTGCTCTGACTCCAGCACACCTGTCTCTGCCCACACACACACACACACACACACACACACACACACACACACACACACACACACACACACACACACACACACACACACACACAGGGA
Source organism: Oncorhynchus gorbuscha (assembly GCF_021184085.1). NCBI lineage: Eukaryota > Metazoa > Chordata > Actinopteri > Salmoniformes > Salmonidae > Oncorhynchus > Oncorhynchus gorbuscha. The sequence goes on along the minus strand of NC_060182.1, from coordinate 70,739,087 downwards.
GAGAGCAGTCAAGGAGACACCGGATGAGCACTAGAGGGCGTGGCAGGAGCAGATGTGACAACAATTTGTAGTCTTGTTTGTTTTTGATTGATTACTCGTTATAATCAAAGATACAGAACTCATTCATTTCTATGCGTTTAACTTTACAGTATGACAATTTATTTCAGATACAATCTTATGCTATGTACAACTTCAATTTACATTTGATTCCAATGTCTATTTTCAATGTATGTATTTACTTAATTAAATAATGGACATTTTACAGTCATTTATAAGCCTTCCTTGATTGCATTTCACTTGTACAAGTAGCATCATTCCAGAACTTCATGGGATTTATTTTGATGGCCGCAAAGTCCTCCATTCCATAGTGGTCATTGGGCTCTCCGTCTTCCCAGTACCTTTCTAAACCAAGTTAAAGGTTACTTTCTAGACGTTCTGGTATTATCCTTAATGATAATGGTACAGTGTCGCAGGCAGTGGAAACATTTAACCAATAACTGCTTAACATGTTGGTCTTATACACATACATAGAATATCATACATGATTAAACCTGTATCCAGTCCAATGACTTGTGCAGCTCTTACCCCTGAGTCAGATCAGTCCCATCAAGCCGTGTCCAGGTCCCCCCTGTATCCTCTTCCTCCAGTCCAATGACTTGTGCAGCTCTTACCCCTGAGTCAGATCAGTCCCATCAAGCAGTGTCCAGGTCCCCCCTGTATCCTCTTCCTCCAGTCCAATGACTTGTGCAGCTCTTACCCCTGAGTCAGATCAGTCCCATCAAGCCGTGTCCAGGTCCCCCCTGTATCCTCTTCCTCCTTCAGTCCAATCCAGAACCCTTTTTATGTGCATGGGTTCGGAGTTAAACTGCACTCTGTGCATCAACTTATAAATGCCCGAGCAAACAAACACAACAAGGCAGGAAAGAAGCTTATTTAATCAGTGGTAACTGAATTTTGGACAATCTTTCTCTTATAGTGCTCTCAAACCATTACAATGTAAAGGGGCCTTCTCCATGGAGAAGAGCACTTGCAGCATTCCACATAGAGACACATTGCATAGAACTGATGGAAATGTTGGGGGAGGGGGTTCTACTAAGCTAACACATGGAATTGTTTTGACATGGTCATGGATCATTTAGCTATTTGATTTGGAATTGTAGGACCCCTGTAGTTATATTAATGGAAAAACAAACAGTCAAATAATAAATCATAAGGAATAAGGTTTTGAAGTGTCTGTCCTATATCTAGGAGATATTTACAAAAGCTCTGGAAATATTGTATAGATGTACATATTAAACCCTCTTTGTTGGCACAAAACTACTTCCATACGTTCATGAATTTGTTTAACCAGTACTGGGTTACTTTCAGACAACACTTGTGGAGAAGACCCTCGTGAGAGTCCGATTTCCATAGTGTGGTCATATTAGTTTGTGGGACAAACCGTATCGTTCGGACGCTACAGTCATTTTTTTGAGAAGACTGACTTTTGGGATGTCTCCTGGTCTGGCAAACAGGGCTGTAGATCTGCCATTTTCCATTGCAGGTGCGGAAGGCAGACCTAGGCGTATACGGTGGATTCGGACTCACCCCATACAAAAAAAAAACATATCTCCAGCTTAAACAGATGAGTCAATCGACTCCTAAGAATTTACATTCATCAATGTCTGTTCTACATACAACATTGCATAGCATACAAAAGAGTCCCAAAAGTCTCACCAACTTCAGTGACGCTGGACTGCAATGCCATCTTCTGTTCCTGAAGGCTTTCAACCTGCCTCAGCAACTCCATGCCAGTGTGTTTGGCACTCCCTAGCTGCCTGCTGGTTTTGTTCACCTTTTGGAGCTCTCGCAACCTGGTCTCAGAGCATTTCGTATTCTGTACCTAAAACCGGGGCACTCCATTTAGAATGAAATGTTAAATTTGGTATGGTTTCATAAGACAGATGGTTACTTACGGCAAAAACGAAAGGAGGATGGGTAATCGAGGTGAGTGCATAACGCGAACATCAAGCAAGCCATAAGTTGCAAGTTTGAATCTCTAATTAGCTACTACTTAGCATGTTAACTAACCCTTCCCCTAACCTTAACCCTTTTGGCTAACCCTAACCTTAACCCTTTAACCATAGCCCCTAAACCCTAGCCTAGCTAACGCTAGCGAGTTGCTACCATTAGCCACCTAGCTAGAATTTGTAACATACAGTGTACCATACGTTTAGCAAATTCGTAACATATTGCACATTTTGAAAATCCATAACATTGTAATTTTTTAAAAATTGTAACAGGAATTGTAATTTGTAACATATCATGCAAAATGGATGATGAACATCCACAAAATAATACATACTGTAGCGACCCGCACACACATCTGTGTGTTAGGCTATTAGTTAGTTGTCTTGTACTTACCAGCACCCAGTGTTCGCGGGGTCCGCCATGCCAATCAAGTTACTATCTGCCAATCACGGGAATGCCTGGAATGTTCTGATGCCGGGCATCCTGGTGGTTGGCGGAGTGGCGTGGAGGGGGGCTGGGCAGGGGGATGGAGCATTGGAGGTTAAGACCAGGTTTAGCCATTGTTCTCTCTCTTACGTCTGGCCTTCACAAGAGAAGGTCACGGTTGTTTTATAGGGGTATCCTTTGTTTATTTGGTGTGGGCTACAGCCAAACAGTAGCCTGTGTGAGGTTGGGTTAATGAACCGTAATTCTTAAACTCAACCCTCTGTCTGGACAATTGTTCCTTTATGATCTAGTTAGGTCATTACAATACCATATGAAATGTAACATATCAAACTAAATGGGATGTCTCAGATTTACATACAGAATAGTATGAAATTATCTTAGACCAGGTTGCAACCTGTCAGGACCTCCTCTTTGGCATGGATCATATTGCTGTGGGTGGCTCTGAGCTGCTCCAGCTCACTGCTGCTCTGTGTCAAGTTCTGATATAGTGGACTGTAATTCTCACTGACTTTGCTGTCTGTGGGGACCAAAGAGAGACCTAACATCACTTGAGGAAGATGACATATCTTTCAATTAATGATTTAAAGCAGAGTGAAATGATAAAGGACACTACAGTATTTATGCTGCAGTAGTTTATGTGTCGGGGGGCTAGGGTCAGTTTGTTTATCTGGAGTACTTCTCCTGTCCTATTCGGTGTCCTGTGTAAATCTAAGTGTGCGTTCTCTAATTCTCTCCTTCTCTCTTTCTTTCTCTCTCTCGGAGGACCTGAGCCCTAGGACCATGCCCCAGGACTACCTGACATGATGACTCCTTGCTGTCCACCTGGCCATGCTGCTGCTCCAGTTTCAACTGGCCTGGGCCCTAGGACCATGTCCCAGGACTACCTGACATGAGGACTCCTTGCTGTCCCCAGTCCACCTGGCCATGCTCCTGCTCCAGTTTCAACTGTTCTGCCTTACTATTATTCAACCATGCTGGTCATTTATGAACATTTGAACATCTTGGCCACGTTCTGTTATAATCTCCACCCGGCACAGCCAGAAGAGGACTGGCCACCCCACATATGCTCTCTCTAATTCTCTCTTTCTTTCTCTCTCTCGGAGGACCTGAGCCCTAGGACCGTGCCCCAGGACTACCTGACATGATGGCTCCTTGCTGTCCCCAGTCCACCTGACTGTGCTGCTGCTCCAGTTTCAACTGTTCTGCCTTATTATTATTTGACCATGCTGGTCATTTATGAACATTTGAACATCTTGGTCATGTTCTGTTATAATCTCTACCTGGCACAGCCAGAAGAGGACTGGCCACCCCACATAGCCCGGTTCCTCTCTAGGTTTCTTCCTAGGTTTTGGCCTTTCTAGGGAGTTTTTCCTAGCCACCGTGCTTTTACACCTGCATTGTTTGCTGTTTGGGGTTTTAGGCTGGGTTTCTGTACAGCACTTTGAGATATCAGCTGATGTACGAAGGGCTATATAAATAAATGTGATTTGATTTGATTTGACTACTCACATTGGACCCCCAGACCAATGTCAACGACCAGTAGAAGAGAACTGAGCATGCCCAGACTCACTGCAACCAATCAGTAGAATTGAGAACTCTGCCCATTCTCCATTGACTTGTCTGTCTGCTGTCTGACAATATTGAACTAAAACAACTGTCTACTCATTCTCTCTGCCTGTGGATGGTTTGTTTAGTCATTGCCCTATGTCAATGCTTCATGTGAATACAATGAAGCCATTGGTGGTTTGAGTGGAGGGAGGTGTGTGTGTGTGACAGAAATATCCTCAAACAGCCAGTGATGTATTATAATTGCCCAAAATTAATTTAATTTACTTTTGTTATAAACATTTTCATTTAACATGTAGTGTCTTTGCATATGACAACACTCATGAGACAAATTATTACAACTTTAATTCCTGGGCTGCCTTTGCTTTCATTTCACATATCCATTTCAGTGCATATCTACACGGGGCATCGTTCCAAGTCTTCATGGCATCCCAACTCGCCTTGGGATGGTTTTTGGAGTAAATGGCTGCACAGTCCTCGTTATTCATATCGTCGTTAGGCTCCCCATCTGCCCAGTATCTTGAACAAAGGTCAAGGTAAATTTTTATACAATTTGTCTATCTCCATACCATGCCACAGCAGATAGGTTAAATTTATTTTAATCAGAGTCTACATGGCTCTGATATTAATTAATAGGTAATAGGACAGTAGTAATAGTCAATGGTAATACTAGCTACTAAACAAACCAATTCTAATAACTTGTGTAGCTCTTACCCCTGAGTCAGTTTAGTCCCATCAAGCCATGCCCAGGTTCCCTCTTTATCCTCTTCCTCCTTCAGTCCAATCCAGAACCCTGTTAGGTGCCAGGATCCTGAGCTGTATCGTAATGCTTGTATTGCCTTATTGATAAACTCCTGAGCAGACACACACACACACACCACACATACAGAGAGAGAGTGTCAAACCTTTACCATGTAAAGGGGTTTATTCCATGGAGTGGGACATTAACATAATTCCACTTAGAGAGACATTCCATAGAACTGATGAGAATGCTAGAATGTTCTACTCAATCTATGCTAACCTGGTAAGTCCTGTATATTTTCTTTAACACATTGTGGAAGTTACACCATATTTAAAAAATATATATATTTAACCTTCATTTAACCCAGACGATGCTGGGCCAATTGTGCGCCGCCCTATGGGACTCCCACTCACAGCCGGATGTGATGCAGCCTGGATTTGAATCAGGTACTGCAGTGACACGTCTTGCACTGAGATGCAGTGTCTTAGACCGCTGCGCCTATCGGGAGAAATACGGAATATATCCAAATAACTTACCTGCTTCTCTTCACTATTTATTATTGCCAGGTCAGCTCCTTTTTTAATGCAGCTATCTCTGCTTCTGTCCCATGTTTTCAGAGGAATGGAGTTCGACAAGGGAAAGTAGTAACACAACGAGTTGAGCAATTTCCATCCTGGCAAACAACGGCCACAGCTTTCCACTGTTATAAAATGAGATGGAAAACATTGAAACATGACTTTTGTTGTAACGTGACAAATGAAGGTCCCCATATAAGCATGCACTGCTGTTTCAGATCTCCAGAGTGGGATATTATCAAAGCAATTATTTAGTTATGAACATCTACCAATAATAAATTCATCAATGTCTCAAAAGTCCCAAAAGTCTCACCAAATTCAGTGACGCTGGACTGCAACGCCACCGTCTGTCCCTGAAGGCTTTCAACCTGCCTCTGTAACTCCATGCCAGTGTGTTTGGCACTCCCTAGCTGCCCACTGGCTTTGTACACCTTTTGGAGCTCTTTCTGCAACAATGTCAAGGCCTCCTCTTTGGCATGGATCATGTTACTGTGGGTGGCTCTGAGCTGCTCCAGCTCACTGCTGATATGTGTCAAGTTCTGATATAGTGGACCGTACTTCTCACTGACTTTGCTGTCTGTGGGGACCAAAGAGAGACCTAACATCACTAGAGGAAGAGGACAGAATGATTCATGTAATGATTTAAAGCAGAGTGAAATGATAAAGGACACTACTCACATTGGACCCCCAGACCAATGTCAATGACCAGTAGAAGAGCACTGAGCATGCCCAGACTCACTGCAACCAATCGATAGAATTGAAAACTCTGCCCATCTCTCACCATGAATATGGACACTGGACAAGGGACAATTTTATCAAGGATTACCGCAATAAGCTTTGGGTTAATCCACATGATTTTTGTGACATACCTGTATTCAGAATTATATTCTCAAATCTACAATCTGTCACCAAGCTCCTGGATTGATATTTTATAGGAAAGCAGATATTCTCTTGATTTTCTGAAAAAGGTCACTGTACCTTGTTGTTGGTCTTGTCTGTTAGGGAGAGGATGTCCATCTGTGCTGAAATCATCCTGACATATCAGCTCATTATATGTTCCCTTGAATCCTTTCAACACATTTTTTGATATGTCAGAATTCTCCATTGACTTGTCTGTCTGCTGTCTGCCAATATTGAACTAAAACAACTGTTTACTTATTCTCTCTGCCTGTGGATGGTTTGTTTAGTCGTTGCCCCATGTCAATGCTTCATGTGAATACTGTGAAGCCATTGGTGGTTTGAGTGGAGGGAGGAGTGTTTGCTTGTGTGTGTGTGTGTGTGTGTGTGTGTGTGTGTGTGTGTGTGTGTGTGTGTGTGTGTGTGTGTGTGTGTGTGTGTGTGTGTGTGTGTGTGTGTGTGTGTGTGTGTGTGTGTGTGTGTGTGTGTGTGTGTGTGACAGAAAGATCCTCAAACAATCAGAGATTTATTACAATTGCCCAATTTTAATTTACTTTTGTTATATACATTTTCATTTAACATGTAGTGTCTTTGTATATGACAACACTCATGAGACAAATTATTACAACTTTAATTCCTGGGCTGCCTTTGCTTTCATTTCACATATCCATTTCAGTGCATGTGTACATGGGGCATCATTCCAAGTCTTCCTGGGATGGGCTTTGGAGTAAATGGCTGCACAGTCCTCGTCTTTCTTATAATCATTCGGCTCCCCATCTGCCCAGTACCTTGAACAAAGGTCAAGGTTCATTTTTAGACTATGTAATAGGTAATAAGACAGTAGTAATAGACAATGGTAACACTAGCTACTGAACAAACCAATTCCAATGACTTGTGCAGTGCTTACCCCTGAGTCAGTTTAGTCCCATCCAGCCATGTCCAGCTCCCCTCTGTGTCCTCTTCTTCCTTCAGTCCAATCCAAAACCCTGTGTCGTACCTGACTATTGAACTGTATCTTAATGCTTGTATCGCCTTACTCATAAAGTCCTGAGAAAACACACACACACAAACAGACAATGAGAGAGAGTCATGCACAAACATGCTGTTGAACTAGATTGGTTAAATGATCAATAATGCCAAGTTTGGAACAGTACTCACTTTCCCAATACAATGCCCCCAGAGTCACACAAAATATGATAATAAACATCACGCTCCCAGTTATAGGAACAAGATCTGCACTGCCGGTCCATGCCTTACCTGTTTCTCCCAGCTATCTAACACAACCAGGTCAGCTCCATAACTTAAACAGTCTTTTCTGGCCTCTCCCCAGCTTCTAGACTCAATGGCATCAGAAATGGCAAAGTAGTAACATGTTGAGTTCAGCAGATCCCATCCTGGCAAACATAGGCCACAGCTTGCCTCTGTAAAGACACATTGGATGTTTGTTTTTTGACTAGTCAGTAGATCAAATCCTAAATTGGGTGTCTTACAAAAAGTTATCTCACCAAGCGAAGATATTTGGGACTGCAGCTGCGTCTTGTCCTTGCGAAGGCTCTCAATCTGAGCCTGAAAGTTATCGTTGCTGGTCGTCTGTTGCTGTAATGCTATCTCTAGTTGGTGGAGGCTAGTGAGCTCTCTGTGTGACTTTCTCTGGGCCTCCTCTTTATCATGAATCACATTGTTCTGGACGGCTCTGAAGTGCTCCAGCTCACTGCTGATCTGTGTCAAATTCTGATATAGTGGAAGATGACTCTCACTGACTTTATTACCTGTGGGGATCAAAGAGGAACCCAATATCACTAGGGAGAAGAAAAAAAACTTTTCGTAAACAAAGTAGTATGTTTACGTTTTTTTCTATGTAAACAACAGGACATGCATGCTGCATTGACATGTACATCGAGAGTGAGAGATTACTATACTTAGTGTTGAGTCTTGTCTTTGGACATGGTTATACTCACAGTATACTCCCAGGACAATGGCAACAACCAGTAGAAGAGCACTAAGTGGCCCCAAACATATTGTAACCAATCGGTAATGTGGAAAACTGGGCCCATCTCGTACTGTGAATGTAGATACTGAAAGGGATCATTTCCGTCAGTATCGGAGCGTCGAGGTTATAAACAAGTTATAGACGGTCCACAAAATAGTCATGTTTTCACGGAACGACTTCAGGGAAACATTCTAGACAGCTTACTAAAAGGTATGATTTGCACAAACTGGATTAGGGTTACACTTTTAGAGATGGGCAATGTCAAAGACCACATTGTCTCAAAGAGCTTTTCTAAAGCCAATTCAAAAACACACTAAAACAAAAATGTACAGTCACATTACGCTGAAGAAAAAGGTTAACACATTGACTTAATATCTAAATCCTATTATTTTATACTTGAAAAATGTATTTGTTTATGGTACCTGGTTTCTGGTCTTGACTATGATAGAAGGGAGCTTCATCTGTGTCCAAACCATTTTCGGTATATTTCTCGTAATTCTCCATTGAATTGTCTTCCCTGTTAAAAATGTTCCAGTCAGTGGGGATGGTCGTATCTCTCTGTGGAGTTTGTTCAAACATTGGACTGTGTCAATATAGTGTGTGTGCTTGTTTGTGTGTGTGTGTGTGTGCGTGTGTGAGTGTGTGGACGTGTCTATTTGCGCAATGACAGGATTGACTTCAGAGATACAGTGATTGTAGAAAGGGGTTACGTGATTTTGACAGTAGCTTACAGGCATCTCGGTGGCAAGTAAAATTCTATATTTCATATTAAAACACACCTACTGTAATATAAATACAGTATCAAAGCAAGTACTGTGTAGTGACACAGAGTACAATACCGTACTGTATTATTATACTGTAAAAAAAAGTCAATGCTACCGTAATCGAAATTAATGAAATCTATTGATGGGAGAGGTTTGCATTCCACAGTATTTTATTGTAATTACAAGGGATTGTTGCAAGCAGGTTAGCTGCTAGGTAAAATGTTTACAAACATTAAAGCATATGAATGAATATTTGGTGTTTTATATCACTTGCACTTCTAGAGGCCATAACAAAGGCTTCCAAACTGGCAGCGACTACAGTGAAAAACAGACCAAAAGGACATGGCAAAATGCTCAACCATTTAAGGTTTAAGACTTGCTGCCTCTCCAATCTGTCTCCTATACATTTTAAATTGATGGGGCACTATAACCACATAGGAGTTAAATAAGTAGAGCATTCTCATTAATGGGTGCAAAAAATATAGCCTCTTACAAGGCACGACTCAAAATATGTCAATGAGCCAGAAACAACAATACCATGCACCCACTAGTGCTCCAAAGTTTTTTGGGGCGCTTCAAAGGTACGGTATGGGAAATCAATTCAAATCACATTGTATTTGTCACATATACATGGTTAGCAGATGTTAATGCGAGTGAAGCGAAATGCTTGTGCTTCTAGTTCCGACGGTGCAATAATATCTAACAGGCAATCTAATAATTCCCCAACAACTACCTAATACACACATATCTAAAGGGGTGAATTCAAATATGTACATGTAAGTATATGGATGAGCGATGGCCGAGCGGCATAGGCAAGGTGCAATAGAGGGTATAAAATATAGTATATACATGTGATATGAGTAATGCAAGATACACGTATTTCAACATTATTCAAGTGGCATTATTTAGAGTGGCATTGTATAAAGTGACTAGTGATCCATTTATTTAAGTGGCCAGTGATTGGGTCTCAATGTAGGCAGCAGCCTCTCTGAGTTAGTGATTGCTATTTAGCAGTCTGATGGCCTTGAGATAGAAGCTGTTTTTCAGTCTCTCGGTCCCAGCTTTGATGCACCTGTACTGACCTCGCCTTCTGGATGGTAGTGGTGTGAACAGCCAGTGGCTCAGGTGGTTGATGTCCTTGATGATCTTTTTGGCCTTTCTGTGACATTGGGTGCTGTAGGTGTCATGGAGGGCAGGTAGTTTGTCCCCGGTGATGCGTTGTGCAGACTCCACCATCCTCTGGAGAGCCTTGCGGTTGAGGGTGGTGCAGTTGCCGTACCAGGCTGTGATACAGTCCGACAGGATGCTCTCAATTGTGCATCTGTAAAAGTTTGTCAGGGTTTTGGGTGACAAGCCGAATTTCTTCAGCCTCCTAAGGTTGAAGAGGCGCTGTTGCGCCTTCTTCACCACACTGTCTGTGTGGGTGGACAATTTCAGTTTGTCCGTGATGTGTACACCGAGGAACTTAAAACTCTCCACCTTCTCCACTGCTGTCCCTTCAATGTAGATAAGGGGGTGCTCCCTCTGCTGTTTCCTGAAGTCCACGATCATCTCCTTTGTTTTGTTGACGTTGAGTGAGAGGTTGTTTTCCTGACACCACACTCAGAGTACCCTCACCTCCTCCCTGTAGGCTGTCTCATCGTTGTTGGTAATCAAGCCCACTACTGTTATATCGTCTGCAAACGTGATGATTGAGTTGGAGGCGTGCATGGCCACGCAGTCGTGGGTGAACAGGGAGTACATGAGGGGGCTGAGCACACACCCTTGTGGGGCCCCAGTGTTGAGGGTCAGCGAAGTGATGATGTTGTTTCCTACCTTCACCACCTGGGGGCGGCCCGTCAGAAAGTCCAGGACTTTGACTCTGTACATACACAGCATGGAACAGAGCTGCAGGAGTTGTGACCCTTTTTTGTTGGGTATGTTGTCATAGTTGGTCATCCCCAAAGCCAACACTTACTTTGGCCGCCTTTCCTTCCAGTTCTCTGCTGTCAATGACTGGAACGAATTGCAAAAGTCTCTGAAGCTGGAGTCTTATGTATATCTCCCTCTAACTTTAAGCATAAGCTGTCTGAGAAGCTTACAGTTCACTGTACCTGTACACAGCCAATCTGTAAATATCACACCCGACTACCTCATACCCATATTATTACTTATCCTCTTGCTTTTTTGCACCCTCGTATCTCTACTTGCACATCATCATCTGCACAACTATCGCTCCAGTATTAATGCTAAATTGTAATTATTTTCGCCTCTAGGGCCTATTTATTGCCTTACCTCCCTACTCTTCTACATTTGTACACACTGTACATAGATTTTCTATTTTTCATTTATTTTGTGTTATTGACTGTATGTTTGTTTATTCACATTTGTAACTCTGTGTTTTTGTTTTTGTCGCACTGCTTTGCTTTATCTTGGCCAGGCCGCAGTTGTAAAGAAGAACTTGTTCTCAACTGGCCTACCCGGTTAAATAAAGGTTAAATAAAAATAAATAAAGAATTGGGCATATGGGGGAGTGAATGCTGTCCCCTCCAGGTAGGTGTTTGTCCCCCTGTGTGCTAAGGCTGTCAGGTTCTTGTCCAGTTCTGGTATTTAGGTTGCCACAGACTAGTACATGTCCCCGGGCCTGGAAATTGTTGATCTCCCCCTCTAGGATGGAGAAGCTGTCTTCATTAAAGTATGGGGATTCTAGTGGGGGGATATAAGTAGCACACATGAGGCCATTTGTCTCTGTTGAGATAATTTCCTTATTCATTTCTAGCCAGATGTAAAATGTTCCTGTTTTGACAAATTTAATAGAGTGGGTTAGGTCTGCTCTATACCAAATTAGCATACCACCTGATTCTCTTCCCTGTTTCACGCCTGGTAGTTTGGTGGATGGGACTGCCAGTTCTCTGTAGCCTAGATGGCAACCAGTGGGTCCATCTTCTTTAAACCATGTTTCTTGTAGAATGACAATGTCTGTATTTGCAATTTCTTTGATGAAGTCTGTGTTCCTGCTCTTTAGGCCAAAGGCAGATGACGATGACCTCAGACCTTGTATATTCCAGGATGAGAAAGTAAAAGCGTTGTGTTCCATATTGTCTAGTGTTGTTTTTGTATGGTTTACATCCTAAGATGTTATAACAAAATGTGCTGAGTAAGGGTCCACTCATATTTTTGAGAACTTCCGGAATTGAATGGTGGAATGTGAAAAATTGTAGACGACACACCCCCTTCAACATGCATAAACAGACCAAACTCATCTTGTCTTCTCTTATTATCTTTGGTTTCTGTGAGAAAATAAAGCATGGCTGCGTGCAAAAACTACCCATCGTCGGATTACTTTTGATTTCTAGAAAGTGTTTTACTCAAATATTTCGATAAATGGTGAGCTCACCCGTGACCGAAAGGTTGCAAGATTGAATCCTCGAGCTAACAAGGTATAAATCTGTCATTCTGGCCCTGAACAAGGCAGTTAACCCACTGTTCCTAGGCCGTTCTTAACTGACTTGCCTAGTTAAATAAAGGTCAAATAAAAAAATAAAACATCTTTGAAATACAAGAGAAAGCAAATAATATATTGCTTCACCCCAGGCATTTAGATTTTGGCCACTAGATAGCAACAGTATATGTGCAAAGTTTTAGACTGATCCAATGAATCATTGTATTTCTGTTCAAAATGTTGTATCAAGACTGCCCAAATGTGTCTAATTGGTTTATTAATACATTTTCATAACCTTGCACTCTTCTCAAACAATAGCATGGTATTCTTTCACTGTAATAGCTACTGTAAATTGTACAGTGCAGTTAGATTTGGTTGGGTATTAATGCGCACTGAGATCTACAGAAACACAGTCTAAATAAAGATTTATGAAGTTTGCTTCTGCCCACAGACTTTGCGCTGCACCACCATTCAGATCTAAGCACTAGTAACTTGAGTGTTTCCGGGTCTTTAGTGAATGCATAGAAATGAAAACGATGGACTCCTTGTTCTGTGGCACAGTCGAGTGAGCAGTACTGTCAGCTTCCAAAATGTAAATTTAGTAAAGTGGGAGTTTAAACTGTAGATATCTTCTTTTCTGTATACATTACTATCAGAGATCAGGGGAGATGGTTATTGTATTACTGTGCATTAACAACGTCCAAAAGTTTCGAAAGACCAGCCCCAAAATTTTGCAAGTATCTTGGTAACTAGCAAACCAACAACATTGTTGCACACTATTGCTGTGGGATCATTTTTTTGAAGCAGTTTTTAACTATGATGATGTAAGGTTCTGTATTTATTTTCTTAGCCAACCTTGTGTTCTATTTCATTGTGTTCTTGAACGTAGTCCTGTCTTTCATTTTTGTTCATTGATTTCACCTATGTTAGTTACTCACCTGGTCTCATCCGCTCCTTATTTAGTTCAGATCATTCATGCCTTTGTGAGGTATTGTTCGTTTTGACTCTACTTAGCCTTTTCCTAGCGCGTTTGTTGAATACCAGGTATATACTTCAGTCCTAGTTTTGATTCACTTAGTGTTTGCCTACCTGTGTATTTTTTATTTGACCTTTATTTAACTAGGCAAGTCAGTTAAGAACAAATTCTTATTTTCAATGACGGCCTAGGAACAGTGGGTTAACTGCCTTGTTCAGGGGCAGAACAACAGATTTGTACCTTGTCAGCTCGGGGATTTGACCTTGCATCCTTTCGGATGAACTTTGCCTGCCTGTGACCACGATTCCTGCATTCTGCGAATGCAAAATAAATACCTGCCGCGCTCTACTCGTGAATATACACCTTTTTGTCCTTGAGTATTCATTACATATGCTCACTTTTACTGATACAATGTATAGCAGTTCTCTGTACATTTTACTCCTCCCAAAATTGTATTTTAAATTAATAGGAGTTTGTTTACGCAATTGATTTGTAAATAGTGTGCAATTGTTAGGCCTACAGTTGTGTTCCGCTTATTATACTCAAAATGTCACTGGAAGACTATGAAAGGCATTTTGCCTCACTAAATTCATATTCTGTCAGTGAATCTTTCGCCAGTGGGCGATCGACGTCAGAATACAGCGGCAAGGAAGAGAAGTTACATTACATTCCAATCTGGATCCTTGGAAAAGGGGCATTTGGCGAAGCAGACAGAGGTAAGCAGGTCAAGCACTATTTCTATCATTCACACACGCGAACACCTCTTGTTCTGTCAGAGCAAAATGCATAAAAAATGTACTGACCTATTAGGCCTGTTTTATTAGTGGTCTACAATAGCTTTTCCTGCATGCTGAGTGAGTCTCCCACCAAACCTGGCCATTAGCCTTTGAGATGGCCAGTCTACTTTAGTTTTCATACCCCAGAGAGAAAGGCTTGCGAGAGAGCTGAAGATCCATTACATTCCCAAGCCGTTTGACAAAACTGATATTAGTCACGTTGCTCAAGAGTAATAGTGTAAGGGCATGGTTTGTATTTATTTGATCCCAGCAGGAAAACAACAACCTTTTGTAAATGTCAAACCTTTGTTTACTTGCTGAAAGAACAGTGTGGTTGATTAAAGCCTATATCATGTATAGTACATTATTAGGGATATACACTATTTTATCTTGTTATTATTATCTTATTATTACTCTATTACATTTTATAATAGCAGAATCACAATGGAAAAAAGAAAATGAATTACATTAATATTTTAACTTAGTAATTGCAGTAAAGTCTTGTTGCCTGAGGTCTCTTGGGGTGTTATTTGTTGTAGCCTTCAAAGTTAAAGTATTTTCTGATCTCATCCTGACCTCTCTCTGTCTGTCCCCTGTCAATCACTCTACAGGACAACTCTCTGGTGGTGTGGAAGGAGGCGGACTTGAACTGCCTCTCAGATAAAGAGCATAAAGATATCACAAATGAGTTCAGCATCCTCTCCATCCTACAGCACAACATCAACAGCCTACTTCAAACATTTCATGGACAAGGATACTCTGCTCATTGAGCTTGAATATTGTAATGGTGAGATATGGCATCATCTTATCACTTGAATGTGGTGTATTTGTATGAAATACACATGGGATATTAAAGCTGTGTTATTGTGTGTCATGATTAAATGTGATACTTTGTATGCCGGGATAATGATATTGGCTCAACTGAAATATGATTGCCCCAATTGTAATGGTCTGGCAGTTACAGTAGCAATTGAAAGGGACCACTATCTATTCAATTTCAGGAGGAAATCCTTTTTATAAAATCAACCAACAGAAGGGGAAGGGGAAACGCTTCACTGAGGAGGTATGAAAGTGAAACACAACATGATGTAAGGGTGTATTGTACCTACAGACACACAATGGCTCTGACTTTGTTCTAGATAAGAACAATTGTGAACATTCAACTTCATATTTTCCCTGACAGTTTTTAATATCTAACACATCTTAAATTCCCCTAGGTTGTCATATGGTACCTGTACCAAGTTACCTCTGCAGTGGCTCACATTCATAAGGCTGGTATCCTGTAGAGGTCAATTCCAGGTTTGGGTCCAAACTTTCCTCAATGATTGTGCTATGAGCTGCTTTGATTATTTGTATTGTATGTAAGCTGTGTTGGTTATGAATACAAAAGTCCTTATTATTAGGTCTGGTCACAGTTTTCTTTTTTCTGACCTATTTTATTCTACTCTTGAAGGGATTTCAAGACGCTGAATATCTTCCTAACTTAAACAAACCTTGTAAAGTTGTGTGATAACACTGTAAGTATTAGCCTGGAAAGCTGCGCTTTTCTGGTGTTATGTTGACCATGTAGATCTCAATTACGTAGTGCTGAATGAAGTTAACACACAGTCATTATAGTTACTGCAGAGCTGATTACATTCCGTGAACAGATTTGGTGGGCAGACTGGATACTCAAACCAAATCAAGTCCAGAGAGCAGTGTGGTTGTTCTGTCCCTTTGTGGGCATAAGCCTGCTGTATTTGTAGTCTGCTCCATCCATGGCTCTTCACCACAGGGACATGACTTCTGTTTGGAGGCAGGTGTGAAAAATGGTATCAGCGAGTGTATAGCTAATTGTAACCACGAGCAGTGCCATGTGTCTGACGGCCCGGCCCGTATGGACAGCTAGAGTATACTGTATGACATAATGCATATAATGCATATATTATAAACAGAGTAGCAGTAGCGTAAAAAGAGGGGTTGGGGGGGGAACACAATGCAAATAGTCCGGGTAGCCATTTGATTACATGTTCAGGAGTCTTATGGCTTGGGGGTAAAAACTGTTGAGAAGCCTTTTTGTCCTGGACTTGGCATTCTGGTACCGCTTGCCATGCGGTAGCAGAGAACAATTTATGACTGGGGTGGCTGAGGTCTTTGACAGTAGTTAGGGCCTTCCTCTGACACCGCCTGGTGTAGAGGTCCTGGATGGCAGGCAGCTTAGCCCCAGTGATGTACTGGGCTGTACGCACTATCCTCTGTAGTGCCTTGCGGTCAGAGCCCGAGCAATTGCCATGCCAGGCAGTGATGCAACCACCAGTTGCAACTGTAGAACATTTTGAGGATCTCAGGACACATGCCAAATCTTTTTAGTTTCCTAAGGGGGAATATGCTTTGTCGTGCCCTCTTCACGACTGTCTTGGTGTGTTTGGACCATTCTAGTTTGTTGATGATGTGGACACCAAGGAACTTGAAACTCCTAACATGCTCCACTACAGCCCCGTCGATGAGAATGGGGATGTGCTCGGTCCTCCTTTTCCTGTAGTCCACAATCATCTCCTTAGTCTTTGTTATGTTGCGGGATAGGTTGTTATTCTGGCACCACCCGGCTAGGTCTCGTCGTTGTCGGTTATCACTGTCTGCAAATGTAATGATGGTGCTGGAGTCGTGCCTGGCCATGCAGTCATGGGTGAACAGGGAGTACAGGAGGGGACTGAGCACGCACCCCTGGGGAGCTCCAGTGTTGAGGATCAGCGTGGCAGATGTGTTAAAAGGAGAAAGCAGTGGTCAGCATGTGTGTGCAGGGGAGACCCACTTTGCTGTGGCTACCGTGGAGAAATAGCTGCACACTTGGGCTGTGAGTACCATGTTCCTATAAGTCCAAGGCAGAAAAAACATTTTGAGCACTTTAAAGTTGTTTTTGTTGATTAAGCATGTGCTCTTGATGTCGTGGTTTCATTTGTGTCCAAGATGCTGGGCCATGGGGCCCAGACCTCGTGCCAGCAGCCACACAAGGTTGAGAGGTTGCAGGGAAAGGCCATCCGTCAGGTCGCTTGTGGAGCTGATTTCACTGCCTGTGTCACTGGTCTGTCTGTGTGGAGCACTACTCCAGTAGAATAGGATGTTTACAGTGGGAGGGCTCGGTTTCTGTCTTTTTACAACACCGATACAATTCAGACAGATTTGGTCTAGTTTGACAACATGCTGTTTCGTTTCAGAGGAGGACCTGATGTACATGTTTGGTTCTGACTGCTATGGCTGTATTGGAGTGGAGAACGAGCAGGGCATGTAGGTGCTAGAGCCTGTGCTGTTGGAATTCTTTGAGGTGTGGCCTGTCAGGCAGGTGTCCTGTGCAGACAACCATGTGGTGGTGCTGACCCACAGGGGAGACATCTACTCCTGGGGCTGTGGAGAGCCCGGTATCTACCAGAACAGCGTATACTGAGCTACACAGCAGTACTGTATGTCTACCACCATGCCTCCCTCAAGCTCCATATCTGTTGTCCCACCTTATCTTGCCAGTAGATGGAGCTATGATGAGGGACATAATTAATTTATGAAGTTGGCCTTTTCCTCAGTCTTGGCCAGGACTGTGAGGATGACTTTAAATCCCTCATGCAAGTAAGATCCTACCCTCTAGTTTCCTGCAGAGAGCTTGAACATATCATTTAATTCTGCTCATGGGGAAAGGGGCAATGACGTCTCAATTTCATCATCCAGACAAATTAATGAAAATGTGTTTGAAGGTACCATTTAAATCGATAGGAAGCATAATGTTGTGTAACGTCTGGTGTTCACAGGTGGATATTCCCAAATGAGCCAGTATCTCATCTGTGGCCTTGATGGAACCTTCTGGCAAAGTCCTGGCCTGTGGGAACAACAATCAACCTTAAACCTTCCTGGAGAGGTACGGCATCACATTAAACATACTAGGATCCACTCACAGCCTCTTCTCATTGCTTTAAAATAAGGAATAATGCAATTACTGGTGGAGATTTAAGTTTTCTTCCTTCAATATCTGGCCTACCAGAGGATACCATACACCATTACACTCACTTTGGTCATGCAGCTGTCCAGGTATAAGATGCAAGTCATTTCTGCTGGGAAGACCCACACTGCTGCCATCAACTGTACAGCTACCAGACTCTGCTCTTTTTTTCTGATCCCCGATTGAAAGTAGGTAGAATTTTATATCAAGACATGGTTCTGACTGAACTCTGACCTTGCAGGCTGCAAAAAATGATGGTCAGCTTGGTGTGAAGGACTTCAAGAAGCACCAGGGCATCCAGCTCTTGTTGGGGTCTTTTGGGGGAGGGGAGGTGGTCAACAAAGTGTCCTGCGGACACCATCGCAGCCACAGAGGGTCAGAATAACAACTAAACTTCAACATTCTCTGTTGCAGCATTTGTTGAATATGCTGTTTAATGTGTGTATGCAGCTTAGAGTTGTGGTGCTTGTTTTTTTTCTTTGCTTTATTCTGTTAGCAGGGGGTCCTCTGCTCTGAGCTACAAAGGTAGGACTCAATCTAATGGAGTACCGGTAGATTCCCTGTTTAGGTTCTAGAAGGATATTGGCTAATCTCTTATCCTTTCAGACAGTCAGATCTTTGCCTGGGGAAAAGCAGGAAACGGATGCCTGGGAATGCTTTACCACAACCCATTTTAGGCTCCCTCCACCATGTGCCATATCACTCCTGTCACGGCTGGCACACCATTCTCATCATGGGTTAGCCACTAACTTCTGTTCTAACACCAGCTAATAATTTATTGAAAAATACAGTTGAGATTGATTATGTTCCCTGTTTACAGAAAAGGTTCTCAACTCTAAAACTATCTGCTCAAATAGCAGTGGACTTTTAATTGGCAGTGGTAAGTAAGATGACCATGGTCTCTCTGGTTACTTCATCATTACATTCACAATCTGAACAGGTCAATAGTTTTATACCAGTGTGGTACTGTACTGACCACATGGTGTGTCCTGGTGTTTGTCGGTTCACACTAAGGCCTGGGCCAGGTCTCTACCTCCACTGTGGATCTGGAGAGTGAGCCAGGGCTACATGAAGGGTGATTGGGGGGGCACTAAGGAGGATGACACAGACGAGCGACACATCAAGACCTCCATAACGTCTCTGACGAACCAGACTTACGACAGCTCTTGCCCCGTCTGGCTGCGCCATGTTTGTACTCAAAACAACAAGCATAATAAAAGCCTGAACAAAGAGGGTTATGGCCAATGAATGTTGGTGTCCCTCCCTAACAGGAACTACAGGATGCAGAGTTCATCCCGATTCCAGAGGCTGAATACCTGGCCCACTGGCTCCTTCTATCTCAGAGCGTCACACTGCTCTATGATGACCTGCAGGAGGTGAAGGAAGCTGCCGACAAACGCACCTGACTACATCCCCAGTGCTAATATCTCAACCTAACCACGTGTTATTTCTTTAGACCGCTCGTATGGGCTGTGAAGGGGTCAACGGGTTGGAGGAGGCAGGAGCCTGTAGAAGGGGAGGCACCAACTTGCTCCAGAGCAAGTAATGAGGTAGCAGAGGTACTGTGTGTGCAAGATAAGCCCTTACACACATTGTTACAGCACAAGGCTAGTTGAGACAGTATTCTGGTGCAGTTGCTTGTTTGTTCTGTGTTTCTCTGTAGTTGTTGACATTTTATTTGACAGTTTCGAGAGACAGTCAATCACGAAGAGGCACCGATCCAGTTGTTACAGAAGCAGGTAAACATTACTCACTATATACTAGTGGTACCCGGGTCAGTTGTTACAGAAGCAGGTAAGCATTACTCACTATAGACTAGTGGTACCCGGATCAGTTGTTACAGAAGCAGGTAAACATTACTCACTATATACTAGTGGTACCCGGGTCAGTTGTTACAGAAGCAGGTAAGCATTACTCACTATAGACTAGTGGTACCCGGGTCAGTTGTTACAGAAGCAGGTAAACATTACTCACTATATACTAGTGGTACCCGGGTCAGTTGTTACAGAAGCAGGTAAGCATTACTCACTATAGACTAGTGGTACCCGGGTCAGTTGTTACAGAAGCAGGTAAACATTACTCACTATATACTAGTGGTACCCGGGTCAGTTGTTACAGAAGCAGGTAAGCATTACTCACTATAGACTAGTGGTACCCGGGTCAGTTGTTACAGAAGCAGGTAAGCATTACTCACTATATACTAGTGGTACCCGGGTCAGTTGTTACAGAAGCAGGTAAGCATTACTCACTATAGACTAGTGGTACCCGGGTCAGTTGTTTGTTCACCTGCCCCTGCTCACAATTGCAAATCATTTTTTATATATGATTAAGGGAAATCTGAGTCCCCACACTTGACCCTAACCCACAAATATAAAAAATGCGCCGTAGGCAACAGTCAGAAGGTAGAACGTTTTTTGACAGGGGGTGGAGGATCGTTTTTTGCGTAATTTATGTTTCTTATAATTTCTGACATTTTAGTAGGCTATTTGTTAGTCAACTTGTCTATAATTAGATGCGTGCAGCTTCTCTTCTGTCATTATATGTTGCCCTAGAACACTAAATAAACCCTTGCTCACCAGAATAATGTCATAAATGGTAGAAGGAAGGCTTCAATCTCGTTGACATGGGTCTCATTGTCTCTGTCATCTCTGCTTCTTTTGCAGAGCAAACCAAACATGTTTCTGATCAGATTTTCAGTTTGGCTTGGATGCGTCTTTTATGTGGTGGAAATACAATCAGCTTGTATGATTCTGATAGAGATAGATACCATCTGTAGAGGTGCTAACTGCACATTCACATTCAAGATGATGACACCTTCAAGATGATGAAATACATCCTATTTCTCCACTCCAGTTGTCGAGTCAATGTACATTTGGTGTGTCAATTTGCTGCAAGAAATATTAAAACTGTGGTTACAGACCTACAGTCAGTTTTCATCTAACCCATTTGAACAGTAGGCTACAGTTCCCTTGACGTGCCATAGGCTTATTTGAAGTCCTGTCTTGTGACTGTCGAATTTGTGTAGCGCCTCACAATCATCACATAAAACATGCTATCATTGTCTTTTTAAAATATATATATTTCACCTTTATTTAACCAAGTAAGCAAGTTGAGAACAAGTTCTCATTTACAGCTGCGACCTGGCCAAGATAAAGCAAAGCAGTGAGACACAAACAACAGTTACACATGGAATAAACAAGTCAATAACACAATAGAAAACAATAAGTATTTTACCACTTCACCAAATCTTTCCCAAACAACTTTTCTGGCCCCTCCCTTCTATTTATTTTCAACACCATTTCACAGCTTCTCTATTGAATTAAACTCTGACATTGGGCTTTTTCTCTCAGTGGATAGACATTAACTTTTTCTGCCCATTCCCAAAAGCTTTTGGCGATCAGTGTGCAGGCTATTTGGCGCACATAAAGCTTAGGCTTACGCACTAATGCCTGATAGAACCTCAATGTAGCCAATAGGCCTAGGTCACAGGAGGCTGGTGGCACCTTAATTGGGGAATGGGCTCTTGGTAATGGCTAGAGTGGAATTGCTGGAATGGTATCAAACACGTGGTCTCCATGTGTTTGATGCCAATGGTATTGTTGTATGCCATTCCATTGACTCCATTCCAGCCATTATTATGAGCCGTTCTCCCCTCAGCAGCCTCCACTGGCTTAGATATAAATGTAACATTCATTGATTTTGTTTCTGTATGTTCTCTTTATTCAACCCAGCACCTGTAGTGATCCCTGTAGGCAAAGTTGTGTAGTAACACTGACTCGAGTCCCTATGCTAGACTGATTAACTCCATTGCTATGCAGACAAGTTTTATCAAGAGTTCTCTTTCATAACAGTTCAGTGACCAGCTCAAAGAGAACGAGAGACTCTGATCAGCAATCAACCATCTGACCCTGCGCAAAGCAGGAACTGAAAAGAACAGCAACCACCAATCCGATCACAGGCCTGTGGCAGGACAGGGAGGAGCCTCAAACCATGATGGGGACAGATCTGCTGGGGCAAATCTGTGAGCAAAACCTGTCCTATCCTATATGCAATGAGTTGCGGTGACCCTGTGCAAAAATAGTATTATATTTGAGATTCTCCAAAGTAGCCACCCCATTGCCTTAATGACAACTTTGCACACTTTATACACCTGTCAGCACTGGGTGTAGCTGAAATAGCCAAATCCACTCATTTGAAGGGGTGTACAGATACACTATATATACACACAAAAGTATGTTCCAATGTGAATTTCAAGTACTTGTTTTTTGTTAATTTAATTTCGAAAGCCCTGAGCCCTGTTCTTCATATGTGATGCTGTAAAACTAAAAGCCTAAATACTATTTCAAATAGCCAAAGGTGTACCAAATATTGTCCCTCTTACATCTAATTTACCAAAGAAGTATTTAGTGTTAACATTTAAGTATTTACAATCTTGTATATTTCATGATGATCAGCTTGCTATTCTGTATCTGGAAAAAATGGTGTATGAGGTTCACTTTTACATAACTCAAACTACTGATACAATATAGACATTAATTTATTTTTATTGCCTTAAGATGATAACCTTGAATTTGTTTTAACTAGTATTTAAGTGGAGTAAATTGTCATTTTATGGTTAATATTCCTTCTGTAAAAGGTGATGTCATCAGTACAGTTCTCTTCCCAGAATGTAGAAAAGCTTGTTTTCGTAAAGTTAATGGTAATATTTGTTTTTTTCTATTAAATGTTTTCTCAAATGTTTCTTTTTCAGGTTTATATTGTCTTTGTGTTCATCCTGTTTTTGAGTATTGATTCATCTTTTTGACACTATGTGAAAAGTGTAATATTCACATTGTATATTTGTTTACTCTGTGTGGTGTGTGTACAGTAAGTGTGTGTTTTAAGTGTCCTTTACCAACGGCTTGCAACTCTTGGTTGGTGTGCAGTTAATTGATACAGTACACAACACTGGTGGAGTTTCATTTATCAGTGCAAGAGAAAAACATCCTTATTCCTTAGTGCTTTTGCATACTCTTAAACCAAGAATTGTGCACAAATAGAAAGAATAGGCTATGCTTTTTATACAGTTTGTTTAATGTTGAAATATTACACCTATACTGTATTTTGCAATATTCTTTTCTTCCAATGGCTTAGCTTAGTTTAGCTTAGCTTATGCAACATTATAAAATGGCGTTGCTGTACCGACACAGTGGTCTTACGTTCCACCATTCATAGAGACACCTTTGTTTTATGCTTCATGTAAAAGAAATGTAAACCCATTTTGGTCATGAAATGAACTATAGACAAAGCAAAATATGTATTTTTTTTTTTATTGTGCTTCAAAATCCACCAATTGTTCTCGTTGGTTTTCATGTTCTTTTAACCCTTTTGCAGACTGTCAATCTTGTTCGGCAGTATCTGATACTGTATTGCTACAGTATTTACAATTTAGACATGACATCTAAATAGTTTAGTTCCCCCCCCACTTCAAAGGCAGTGTGAAGAATGTGTAAAAAATATACAATTCAAAATGTTCTTTTGAACAAACATGTTATTTTAAACTAAATAGTCATACTAAACCACAACGTCATACTTGTACATTTTGCTCTATAAGAATATAAGTTAATGCAGAGGCTTTTAGGTAACAAATTGCATCAGGGTTTTAGTTTTAACATCTGAAACCCTACCTCTTCAAAAGTGTATTAAATAATCCCACAGCACCCCCCCCCCACAAAAAAATGTACAATTTTTATATACAAAATAATTGCCTTTTGTGAACTAACATTCGCTCTTGACTTTTTCCCCCCTACTAGCACTGACTTTGCTGATAGCTACTTAATTGAGGAAAAATGTACTTATTTTAACTGAGATATGTGGTTGTCCCAACTAGCTGTTTTAAGATGAATGCACTAATTGTAGGTCGAGCTTCTGCTAAATGACTGAAATGTAAAATGTCGTTTTGAATGCTTTTTTTATAAACATCATTGCAAATTAGTTGGTTTTGTCAGCGGCGGTGGCGGGGAGGTGGAGGGCGACTCTTGATGTTCTGGCACTTGGGGATATGTCGCTCTGCTGGCCCAGGGGCAAATCGGCGGGCACAGTGAGGGCAGGTCACATAATCATCATTGTCTTGGATAGGTGGTTGGGGATGCAAAGCACCTGTTGCTGGAACATGGGCTTGGCGCAGATTACGAATGAATGCCTCGTGTTTCTGCCTCCAGTTGCTCTTCTTTAGCTGTAAATCAAGCCAAAATCTTATTAACCAGGGTTCAGAAATGGCATGAGAAATTAGAAAAATACCATTATTTCCTCAAGTTAAAGAAATTGGGGAAAAACTCTTACCTCAGGAGACTTGGTTCTTGAGTTGGTTTTCATGAACTCTTCCAGGTCAGTTCCCTTGGCCCTGTACTTGGAGGAGTCAAAGACTTTGCGGCTGGAGCGCTGCATCCTCTCACAGACCTGAAGGTGCTTCTCTAGTCTCTCTGCAGCAAATTTTCTGTGGCAAATCCTGCAAGGGATGAGCTGGAGGCAAGCATTGTCAGCACTCTCCACTGGGCTGAGTTCCACTTGCAGTAGCCGACTTGACTGGCGGTGAACCGAGGGTGATGTGTGGGAAGCTTCTCGAGATATTTTTCTACAATTGATGCTACTGCGGCTCCCTGGCACTGATCTATGTGCAGTTTTAAGCTGTCCCTCCTGATCCAGCCCTCTATGAAATATGTCACGCTCCTTCCTCTTATCAGCTGAAACATACCTCTCTCTAGAAGACCTTTCCCACTTATACTCCCTCTCCCAGTCTCTTTTCTTCTCAACCATCTCCCCATTTCGTTCTCTCTCTTTCACTTCCCTCTCCCACCTATTCCTCTCAAATATTTTCTCCCTCTCCCAATTTGTATCCTTTTCATTCTCCCTTTCTCTAGCCCTCCTGCTCCACTCTCCATTTTTCTCCCTCTGTTGTTTTAGGTCCTTCTCAGCCCTCCTGTCTCTACTCACCTCTGGCTTGTTCACAATTTCCCTTTCCATTCTTTCCAACCTCTCCCACTCTTCTGCAAGTGCCCTCTTCTTCTCTCTTCTCTCCCTATTTAACTCTTCTCTTTTCTCTCTCTGCCACTCAATATCCTCCCGGCTTTTATCCCTCATCATCAACCTCTCCCTCCTTTCCATCTCGTGAACTCTCTCCTTTTCCCTTCTCTGCTCAGCTGAGGACACCTTGCTCTCGATCCACTCCTTTTCCCTTTCCACTGGTCTCCTAATATGCCTCTCTGCCCTCTTAGTGTTATCACCTGAGACAGTTCTCTCCCTCTGCTGCATTTCTCTCACTTTTTCCTGAGTTTTCAACAGCTTCTCCTGAAGTATTAGTTTATCCATTTCAATTTTCCTTGCCATCCTCCGCTCATAATCCAGCCTCTGTTGCTCTCCCTTTGATCGTTTGTACCCAGCAACCCTTCTGCTGTTTGTGTTCTCTTCCAATGATGGTGAAGGATCCTCAGCCGGCCTTCTATGGCTTATTATGCCACTTCTTCTATCATACTCTGAATGATCATGTGGTGGTGAGGGAAAATACGGAGGGAGTCTTTGAAACTCATTAGGTTTACAAGCTACCTCGTCATTACTCAACCTATCTATGATTAGAGTTCTTTTATGGTAAACAGGCTTCAGTGAAAATGCCTTGTCCACTCCATCTGCTTTGCCCCCAGACACAATATCACCTGGTTCTTCAGGGTAAACATACTTTGTCCTTGCTGAGTTATGTGTTCTGCTTTGGGAGGAATATTTGGATTGAGGAAATGTCTCTTGGGAATACTGTTGCTGCCATTCATTCATGGCAGTCCTTTCCCTTGGTCTATGATCCTCAAAAGGTTGCTCTCGAAGGCTGGTCGGATGTTTCAAAGGGTGATGCAAAGCTCTTGAGCGGTCCTTCACAGGTGGGAGTTTTTCCAATATCACTTCTTTATCCAATAAAAGAAAAGGGCCAGGGTGAGGATGCTGAGCCATTTGCAACCGATGCATAATTATACCCCCAAAGAAATAGCTGATTATGGGTTGATTTTACTTGTTGAGAAGATGAGGCCTAGCTAGCTAACTATATGACTTAGCTAGCTAAACGTTACATGAATTGACTCACCAGCTGCTCTCCTTCTAGAATTGGCAGATTTCTCTTTGTGATTCTCTTTCAGCATTTCACTACAGCTTAGCAATGGCTACTCCAAGACATGACTAATTATCTTCTTTAAAATTAGGTTGTGAATATCTCCAAAATGTGGAAAATATTGACAGAAGTAGCAACATGCACACACTTAGCACCTGTTTTGTTGGTATCAGTTGCCTAGAAACAAAGTATTTTGTTAACGTTTTCTGATTGGTGCAGTGCTGTCATCCGGAAGCATTGACCGGATGTTACGAAAATAGCTGTCTGAATGAAAATCTCCAAACTGCCAAAACATTTTGGAGGAAGCTGAGCTAAGGTATGATTTAGTAAACTAGCTATAAACAATGACAATATTATGCGCTTGTTCTAATTGCACTGATAAGGGGCAAATGAAGATCACAGGTAGAAAGCTAGTTAGCTAGCTACAGTAATGAAAGTGGAGGCTAAACTAGTTTTGGGACACAACACAGGGAGTCTACACAGACGGTGTGTCCCAAAGCTATGGCTAAGCATGCTGTTTTGGTGAAGCTCTAAGTAACCTAGTTACATCTGCAACTAGCTAACTACAATAAATAGGTAGTCTCTAGGCAGACCGCAATGTTCCCTAGGTCTGGGATGTCTGAGACTAATAAATGGGTATAACAAAGTAAAACAGCTAGATTGGCCAAACTATCTAGGTAGCTACTCGCATTTGTGTTGAATTGAACCCTTCAAAAATATTGATATATTTTTTTGCTTTTCATTAAGACAGCTGGGATGTCTACTGAAGAGATGATTTCAGTAGATTATGAAATATTTGGGAGAGTTCAAGGTGTATTTTTTCGAAAATACACTCAGGTAAGAATACAACAGTAGGACATTAGCCATTATCATTATTATTTGCCATTTGAAAGTCATGTTTCATACCTATGCTTAGTAACACATGGTCAATTAGCAGGCTGACTGTCAGTCAGTAGATTGGACATACGCATACTTTCATAGCTACTCATTTATGTTTTCAGCTGTATGATGTGCTTCATTTCATTTCTTTGTCACTCAGTCAGGCTAGCAGGAGTAAGCAGCACTGGCCTGGAGGTCCTGGCCGAGACACATCAGGGGTTGTAGTGCTGAGCTGGAATTAAAAAATATGTATACCTTGTGGCTCTTCAAGGAAGTACTCCTGAGTAATGATAACCTCTCCTTTTGGTGGTGTTTTTCAGGCAGAGGGGAAAAAGCTAGGTTTGGTCGGCTGGGTGCAGAACACAGAGGCAGGAACTGTGCAGGGGCAGCTTCAAGGTCCAAGCAACAAGGTGAGACAGATGCAGGATTGGCTGAAGTCCACTGGGAGCCCCAAGTCACAAATCATCAAAGCAGAGTTCAAGAATGAGAAGAACGTCAAGAGTTTGGATCACTCAACGTTCAAAATAGTTCGCCCTTGAATTTATTTCATACAGTATTACATTCCAAACTAACGTGTGAGATATACTTGTTATTTAAAATGAGTATTGTTTTGTTAGAGTTCCTGAAATGGAAAGCTTTAGAAATGTACTGTAAATAATTTAAACTTATTTCAATGTATGTTAGGCCTTAACTCTGAATTGTGTGTTAATGTGTAATATTTAAAATACAACTCAAATAAAATATTTAACACAATTTAATTGTATATTTCTTGCTTGATGATTTAAGGCGTGTTTGATCTTGCTTCACACACTAAAATATTCAGTCCTCTAGGAACATGGTCTTTCATGCCTTCAGGGGGCAGTGTTTTCTCCTTAAACAGGGTAAGAAACCGGTGTGGTGTAAGCTACCATAGACTTCACAATGTAAACAGTCGCTGCTGGAATGAACATGTTTAGTAAAAGTCGAGGATTTCGAGGCTTCCAAACGACTTAAACTCCAGACACACTGCAGATGTTGGTCGTATGTATCAATTTAAAACACCCACCCGCCGCCCGTACCTGTAACGTTAGCTAAATTGTCGGTTGGAAAGCACTACTTTAAATCTTGGCTAGCTAACGTTAACAGGATAGCTAGCTAATGTTACACATCAGTGGCTCCTTGTTGTCCTTAGAAATTAACCAAGGTCTAACGTTATAAATATGATTAAGTGTTTGTCAAAAGAAGTTCAGGGTAAGCTTCGGTCTGGAATAGCAATATTTTCATTACAGCAGTGTGTTGAAGAGCTTATTCTGAACAGTATTGATGCTAGTGCAACATGCGTGGGTGTGAGGGTGGACATCGAAGCCTTCAAAGTGCAGGTTATAGACAATGGCTCAGGGATGGACATAGAGGATATGGAGTCTGTCGGAAACAGATACTTCACAAGCAAATGCAGTTCTTTAGAGGACCTAGATAATCTCAAATTCTATGGATTCAGAGGAGAAGCTGTTGCCAGTATTGCTAATCTCGCCATGCTGGTGGAGATATCATCCAGGACCAAAATGTCTGTGAAGACTCATGTGAAAGTCTTCAAGGATGGTAAAGGCTTGGACGTGTTTGAGGCTGAGACTACCCGCCCATCTGCAGGGACGACTGTTGTTATTTGTAACTTCTTCCACAACATGCCAGTGAGGAGAAACAGGATGGATAGCGTGCTGGAGTTTGAACGGATCAGGCAGAGAGTGGAGGCCATTTCACTCATTCACCCCTCTGTCTCTTTCACACTGAAGAATGACTGCACAGGGACCATGGTGGTGCAGCTCCCCAAAGCCCGAAACACTTACTACAGGTTTGTTCAGATCCATGGTTTAGGTAGGGCCCAAAAGCTTGGGGAAATCAACCACTCCCATGCACAGTTTGAACTAAGCGGTTATGTAGGACGGGAAGGCCACTACAACAACACCTTACAGTTCCTCTATGTGAATGACAGGCTACTTCTCAAAACCCGCATCCACAAGCTGCTGAACCTTCTCCTACGCAAAGTAGGCAGTTCAAGTCGGCAGAATGACAGCCCTGGTACACCTCCTGCCACTAGGAGCCCAAAGCAGAGAAGAGGAGCCGAGCTACATGCAATGTATGTCATCAATATCATGTGCCACTACTCTGAGTATGACATATGCCTTGAGCCCGCCAAGACCCTGATTGAATTCAAAGACTGGGAAAGTATTCTGTTCTGCATAGAAGAGGCGGTGAAAGCATTCCTGACAAGAGAGAACTTGGTGAGTGAAATCTCCCCAGAGGATATCCAGGACTACATTTGTAAGAATGTGTTTAGTGGCCAAACAGCTAGCACAGACGGAGTTAAGGACTCCATTGGCAAAGGTGTCCAAACACACATGGAGGGTGTTACCCTGGAATGTAATGTTGGAAAGACCCTTGCATCTGAACTTGTTCATCGACGGCAGATAGAAGACTCTGACAAGATGAAAAGTGTTTATCAGACATGTAATGGAGTTGAATCAGAGCAGGGTGACAGAGTAGGAAAACTAAGGGACAAGGAGGTCCTTACGGGTTTTGAACAGGAACAAGAGTATAATACCACAAACCCACAATGTCGACCAAGCTCAGTAGATACAGACCAAGGTCTACAGTATGATTCAATTACAGATTCATCCGTTAAAGACTCAGAGTCTTACAAGGAAGTTACGAAAGAGAATGAAAGCAATGCACATCTGAAATCTGCTATTTCTTGTCCTGAATCATCTCAGCATAGTCTTATCTTCAAGACAAAGGAAGAACATCTGAAAATGAGTATAGAAGAAGGAACAGAGATGAAGGATAATGCAAGAGAGCATGTATCCCTCTCAAGATGCACTGTGAGAGCACCATGTACTCTCACTCAGGGAATCCAGTCAGAGATGGGCACTATCAAACAGACACTTCCTCAACCACAGGATACAGAACTGAATCCAGGTGGACACAGAAAAATCTTTCTATCACATCCATACATTCATAGCAGTTTACCCTCTCAGAAATGTCTCTCCCACCAGAGTAGAAAAGGGCTAGCGTTAGAATCTAGAGAGAAACTTGCAACAAAACGAAAATGGCCTATGGTGGAAGGCCCAGGCCATCTTCACGTTTACAACAGAGAAAGTAAGGACCTTCCCACTGGCATCCCTTCAAAGATTTCTACGTTCAAGTCATGTCAAAAGCTGGCTTTATATAAAGAGGTTGGATCTCTGGACAGGTTCAGAAGAATATACGGGAAGCTTACCGAATCCAATCCAGTTCCTGTCGACGTTAATAGCAATTATTTAGCAATTGATGCCACAGCTTCCCAGACCGAACACTTGGTTATGAATGCCAAGGCTGTTTTGCCCTATCTTGAAGCGGATCAAGAAAGGGATGTCACAGAGTCACGTCTGGATCTGATGAAAGACCACAAAAGCCCGTTAACACTCTCCATGTTCACCAAACTCAAATCTCTCTCAGCTCGGAGCAGTGAAATATCTTTGGCTACCAAACTCTCTCATTTAAAACACCAAAGGACAGGGGTTGCAACCAGTGCATTTGTACATCCTCCAGAGACCACTTCAAATGAGGATATATGTCCCCAGGACACTGTAGAAAACAATGCTATTCTAGACATCAATAATGGAGAACAACACAATAACACTGGCCGGAATCGTGACTTCATCCCGGGCTGCAGTACAAATCCTCTGCCAGATGAAAAGGAAGCGAACAATGTCACAGCATCATGTGATTGGCTGCATCACTATGACGACGCTGTGGGGAAGCTGGTCTACATCAACAAAGTGACAGGACTCAGTAAATATGAAGCACCCTCTGCTGAAGAGACACAAGTGTCTTGCACGTCAGATGTCACCAACATGGCAATCAGTGTCATCTCCAAAAAAGGTAAGAACTTTTCATGTGTTTATCATATCTGTCTAACGCCTACTTTTAAAGTTTAGACCATTATATTGTTTGGATCAAGTTTGACAGTAGCAAGCTATGTATGAAAAGTATATTTAAGGATGTATGTTTGACTATGAGTGTTTGTGTTAGTGTTTACTACCTTGCTTTCCTTCCTTCCCCTGCAGGGATTGAGTACAGGTGTTACCCATTTCAAATGGATCTAGTCTTGCCCTTCCTTCCCAAATCCAAATCAGGGAGAGTTTTTAGTTCAGGGCCTGACAATAGAGGTACAATGGAGGTTTCTGGCAAAAATGTAGATCAGAATACTGCGGTAGACTAATGTGTGTGTATTATTAATTTGGATAAAAGCGTCTGCTAAATGGCATATATATTGACCTATTTTTTATATTCTTGTGTAATCTTATTATTTTTATTTTTTATTGAAGATGACATTCAGGACTCTAATTCACTGTCCTCCCTGTACTCTGAGTGGACTAACCCTGTGTTTGCACGACCTCCTATGGTAAGCCAAATTCTCTCATTTCACTCCAGAATGTACAAATACGGTAAACTACCTGCCTCAGTCCAGAAATGAAATACAATTACATGATTTAGGAACTTTATTTTCACATGTAAAAATTGTGGGTTGTCTTGACTTCCCTTTAAAGAACATTATTGCTTATTTCAACAACCCATGACTTGCCAGGTTGGTGTGGACATATCAAGTGTGCAAGCTGAAGGACTGGCTGTGAAGATCCATAACATCCTCTTTCCATAC
Source organism: Oncorhynchus gorbuscha (assembly GCF_021184085.1). Taxonomy (NCBI): domain Eukaryota; kingdom Metazoa; phylum Chordata; class Actinopteri; order Salmoniformes; family Salmonidae; genus Oncorhynchus; species Oncorhynchus gorbuscha. The sequence continues at coordinate 70,707,277 of NC_060182.1, read as the reverse complement.
CGCTTCTCCAAGGACATGATTCACTCAATGAAGGCAAATATCTCATTACCCTTTGATTCATATGATAGTGTGTTGATACAGTGGCTTTATTTCCCACCATGAAGTGATTTCTAACACTAGCTAAATATTTCTCTCTTACCTTCTAGGTTATTCATCAAGTGGATAAGAAGTTTCTTGCATGTCTTATCAACACCCAAGACCAAGAACCTGCGGCCTGCAGCGAAACTGATGGTACAGAGAGAGAGTGTCAGTTTAAACAGTTTTCCAGAGTTAAGTCATCCATTTTTCTTTCTAATTGATCACACCTTTTGAATTTCAGGGAACCTTTTAGTGTTAGTGGATCAACACGCTGCGCATGAGAGAGTTCGTCTTGAGAATCTAGTTGCAGGTAAGACCACCCCACCCTGAAGTGGATGCTATGCAGTTATAAAGACAATGCTAGTAATTACAATGTAGTAATTACAGCATTACCAAGTAGGAATACGAGCAATTGGTGTAAAGTGTAACCGCCCATTCTGTTATGTATGCAATGATGCAGATTCGTACGAGGATGATCCAGAGACACCGGGGGAGAGACGGCTATGCTCATCCACTGTAGCCCCACCACTGGAGGTCAGCGTGACAGAGGAGGAGCTGAGGCTGCTCAGGTAAGCAGGTAACCCCCTTCTGATGACCGGGTGGCGAATCGCATCTCTGCATGTCTGGCAGACATATCAGTGTGGATGACGGATCAACACCTCAAGCTGAACTTCGGCAAGACGGAGCTGCTCTTCCTCCCGGGGAAGGACTGCCCGTTCCATGATCTCGCCATCACGGTTGACAACTCCATTGTGTCCTCCTCCCAGAGCGCTAAGAACCTTGGCGTGATCCTGGACAACAAACTGTCGTTCTCAACTAACATCAAGGCGGTGGCCCGTTCCTGTAGGTTCATGCTCTACAACATCCGCAGAGTGTGCCTCACACAGGAAGCGGCGCAGGTCCTAATCCAGGCACTTGTCATCTCCCGTCTGGATTACTGCAACTCGCTGTTGGCTGGGCTCCCTGCCTGTGCCATTAAACCCCTACAACTCATCCAGAACGCCGCAGCCCGTCTAGTGTTCAACCTTCCCAAGTTTTCTCACGTCACCCCGCTCCTCCGCTCTCTCCACTGGCTTCCAGTTGAAGCTCGCATCCGCTACAAGACCATGGTGCTTGCCTACGGAGCTGTGAGGGGAACGGCACCTCAGTACCTCCAGGCTCTGATCAGGCCCTACACCCAAATAAGGGCACTGCGTTCATCCACCTCTGGCCTGCTCGCCTCCCTACCACTGAGGAAGTACAGTTCCCGCTCAGCTCAGTCAAAACTGTTCGCTGCTCTGGCTCCCCAATGGTGGAACAAACTCCCTCACGACGCCAGGACAGCGGAGTCAATCACCACCTTCCGGAGACACCTGAAACCCCACCTCTTTAAGGAATACCTAGGATAGGATAAAGTAATCCTTCTCACCCCCCCCCCCTTAAAATATTTAGATGCACTATTGTAAAGTGGTTGTTCCATTGGATGTCATAAGGTGAATGCACCAATTTGTAAGTCGCTCTGGATAAGAGCGTCTGCTAAATGACTTAAATGTAAATGTAAGCGCTTGGCTGCCTCTAAGACAAGCGGTCAGAGGAACTGTGTTGACCATCCAAACGAGATGTAGTGAATGTGTGGTTGGTTTTCCCAGCTGTTAAGTGGAGACAATTGTCTCAACCACTTAATTAGGAGTGAGGGTTTATAGTGGTGGTGGCACAGCTTCTGCTCTGATGATATGGATTAGGGGGTGTTCCTTTCGACAGGTCCTGCCGGCCATCCTTGAGGGGCCTGGGTCTGGACATGCAGTTCTCGCAGATAGGAGATCCCCAGGTCCTGGTGGGGAAGGTGCCAATGTGTTTCACAGAGAAGGAGAGCAATGAACTCCGCCGGGGGAGACGTTCTATCATCAAGCCCATAGTGGAGGTGAGAATTATACCACCTCAGCAAAATGATTATACCCTGTAATATTTCGTTATTGATTCAATTATCACCTCATTCCTATTCATTTCCACCTCATGCAACTGCCCTCCAGGAGTACCTTCAAGAGCAGATTGAGGTGAGGATGAGTGCTCTGTGTTTTCCATGCCGTCTTGTTTGAAAGAACAATGAATATTGTCAAATAATGTGTGTGAGTTCATTTCTATTGATCTGTTTTGTGTGTTATTCCTTTCATCTCAGTTACTGCGTTCAACTGGCAGAGTGCGAGGGACATTGCCTCTTACGGTACTTAAAGTCCTCGCCTCCCTTGCATGTCATGGTGAGTTATTTTCTAATTCAGTGGTCATACTGTACTTTTTTATACGTTTCTCATTAGTGTCATGGCCCAAACAGGTGCAATCAAATTCAATGACTGCCTGAGTAAGGAGGAGTGTTGCAGCCTGGTAGGCGCTCTATCTTCATGCCAGCTGCCCTTCCAGTGTGCCCATGGCCGCCCATCCATCGCCCCGCTGGTAGACGTCCTTCACTTGAATGACCAAGAGGTACCACTATAGGCATGCACGGATCAGCTTAAAAGGAAAGCTCCACCCAAAGAAATGTGGGTATTTGTTGATATATTTCCAAAATGTTTTGCATGTCAGCAATCAAGTTTAAGACAACTTTTAAAATAGGTGGTATGCTGTATTTTGAAAGTTAATCTTCAACTTGGTTGCTGACATGCAAAACATTTCAGGACTATAATCAATGGAGTAATGAAACATACCAAAACAGTTTTTGGGTGGAATTTTACTTGAACTGTTTAATTTGTAATTCGGGTCCCCTTTAGCTAGACCCCATTCCTGGGGTCCAACACATTACAAATCAATACTTCAAACATGTCACTACATATAAACAAAATACAAATGAGTCTTGCTCCCCAATCCGAATTTGCTAAACAATATTCTTGTTTTTCACAGGAACCACCTAGACCAAACCTCAGAAAACTGAGAAGAATGTACAAAGCCTGGGAACTTTATGGAAATAGATAAGTGTGCCAACATTGTCAAATGATAAAAGATTCATTTAAAAACAGGATTTCCCTCATTTAATGAGACATTTATTGTAATTACTGGTCTTTTAATGCCATATAGTCTTTATAGCTATATGAAAGACACCCAGAGTGAAAGCCTTCTTAATCAAAAACACAACCATGTACCTGACATACTGGGGACACTATTTTTTTGCATAACAATAGCTGAATGTGTGATGGGAGGCTTTGTGCACTCACAAAAAGTGTGTTTATTTTCATGCAATATTGCATGAATAAATCTCAAACCAATGTATCCATGTATTTCTAATCAAAACAGTGCCTGAGATGAGGCTAATAAAAAACTGAAGTTGCCAGAAGACTGAAATAAATTAAAATTGTATAGGGGGGCTACTACCCAACTTTCTCTCTCACAAATTGCACACCATTTCCCCAAACGTCCTCAACATGGTCCCCGCTTCGTAGATGGCTTTACTCAATCAGTTTCTTCGCCTTGAAGAAACGCCGTAGGTAGAAGACCTGCCACGTTGCCAGCCCAATTAGACAGCACATGGAGAAGATACTGAAGTACAAGACACGTATGTTGGTGGATTCTGCAATGTGAGGAAAAATCCATTTAACCAAGTAACGTGTCGGTTTAAATAAACTACGGTTTTACTATTTTCACAAGACCAGGAAAAAAAGATTGAGAAACATGAAAGACACTGAACATTTTCTGGTTGAGTGAAAGCATGGACCGAAAATGTTGCTTTGCACCCGTTTGTTTTTTTCCATATAGCACTTACCATTTGTGTCCCTCATTTCCTCTTCACGCTTCTTCATGTAGGCAAAGTCATTCACAATGGACTCCGACAAGTCTTCGAGGCGTCTCAGTTCAACTTCTAGGGGCTTTAGCTTCTCAACTTTTGCAATCTGAAAAGAGCAGAAGAATTCAAGTTGAACATGAGTATTCTCTTCCACCGAAACATTGCACCATTCAGAATAAAGCCCCGATTGACCACTGGATGTCCTTAGTCACATTTAATAGTGTAGGAAATGATGTGAAAATGTATGACATTTGTATTGCGGAGTGGATAGAGCTGTGGGAGCATGCTTTCAGAAATGTAGTTGAGAGAAAGTTAGTCTTAGGGTGTCTTTACACTCGGTCCCCTTTCAGGCAATTTTTTGTTAATTTTTGTGCAGTGTGAACATTTGAAATGAACTCAGAACCCTCAAGAGCCCCTGAACTGAACTGAGACCATCTCGAGAGGTGGTCTGGTTTGGTTCGCTTTAAGGCAATGTGAACAGAAGGCTCCCCAGGGTCGCTTGTCATTATTTCCAGACCATACACTATATAGACTACTGCAACACTGTTTCCCACTGCTATAACCCCTCACATTGGTGCCACAAAAGAGATGTTCAGATTCGGAGGGGAAAAAAAACATGCTGTTTTTGGATATTGATTAGCAATTGTCAAGGATGCACAGACATTAAAATGTGTGTGGAGTTTTGTACAGACACAATATTCAGATTATTTGTTTGCAATACAAGATCTATAGGCTAAGAGATTCATGAATTGTTTATTTGAAAGTGGGGCTTGAATAATGTGAGAAGACAGATTCAGTGAATCAATGCTAGCTGTTGGTGTACAATTTACAGTTCTATTTATTATGTTAACAATAATACTTACATGTTAAATTACAATTATCATCAGAAGTTAATAGTAACTAAATACAATCTATTAGTGTCAAATGTGAGTAGGTACACTACCAATCAGAAGTTGACACCTACTCATTCCAGGGTTTTTATTTGTACTATTCTACATTCTAGAATAGTGAAGCCATCAAAATGTTATGTTATGATAAAATATGGAATTGTGTAGTAATCAAAATATATTTTGAGATTCTTCCAAGTAGTCACCCTTTGCACACTCTCAACCAGCTTCATAAGGAATGCTTTTCCAACAGTCTTGAATGAGTTCCCATACATGCTGAGCACTTGTGGCTGATTTTCCTTCACTCTATAGTCCAACTCTTCCCAAACCATCTCAATTGGGTTGGCGTCAGGTGATTGGAGGCCAGGTCATCTGATGCAGCACTCCATCACTCTCCTACTTGGTCAAATAGCAATTACACAGCCTGGAGGTGTGTTTTGGGTCATTGTCCGGTTGACAAACAAATTATAGTCCCACTAAGCGCAAACCAGATGGGATAGCGTATCGTTGCAGAATGCTGTGGTAGCCATGCTGGTTAAGTGTGCCTTGAATTATAAATCACTGACAGTGTCACCGGCAAAGCACCATCACCCCACCTCCATGCTTCACGTTGGGAACCACATGTGGAGATCATCCGTTCACTTACTCTGAGTCTCACAAAGACACAATTTGGACAGATTTCCACCGGTCTAATGTCCATTGCTCATGTTTCTTGGCCCAAGCAAGTCTCTTCTTATTGGTGTCTTTTAGTAGCGATTTCTTTGCAGCAATTTGACCATGAAGGCCTAATGCACGCAGTCACCTTTGAACAGTTGTGTCTGTTACATGAACTCTGAAGTTTTTATTTGGGCTGCAATTTCTGGAGGCTGGTAACTAATGAACTTATCTTCTGCAGCAGAGGTAACTCTGGGTCTTACTTTCCTGTGGCGGCCCTCATGAGACAGTTTCATCATAGCACTTCATGGTTGACTGACCATATCTTAAAGTAATGATGGACTATCATTTCTCTTTGTTGGTTGAGCTGCTCTTGCCATAATATGGACTTGGCATTTCAAACGCATTAAGGTAAGAAATTACACAAATTCACTTATGAAAAAGCACAGCTGTTAATTGAAATGCATTCCAGGTGACTACCTCATGAAGCTGGTTGAGAGAATGCCAAGAGTGTGCAAAGCTGTCAAGGCTAAAGAGTGGCTACTTTGTAGACTAAATATATATGGATTTGTTTAACACTTTGGTTACTGTACGATTCCTTTTGTTATTTCATAGTTTTGATGGCTTCACTATTCTAGAATGTAGAAAATAGTAAAAAATACAAATCCTGGCATGAGTAGGTGTGTCCAAACTTGAGACTGGTACTGTACATCGTTCTGATGGAATGGTTTATACTGCAGTTTGGGTTTTTACAGAGTGCATTTGGAGTTCATGTTCAAAGGTATTGGTTCCTTAACATAGCAAAGAGAACTCGGACCACAAAATAGAATAGGTGTAAACTAGCAAAAGAGTTGAGTCCTCATTCAAAGGCAAGGGCAGTGTGAATACAAAGAACTGAGTTCTTTGGCTTTTTATTTTACTTTTTAAAACTCCAGTGTTCACTTTTAGAGGACTGTGAAAGGAACCTTAACCATCATTGACATTATACATATATTTTTTCTTGTTGACTCATGGTCACACCAAATCTGATCCAGATGGACCTGGAGAAAGGCTGATGAGCAGTTGGTACTTACCTCTTCATAATTCTTTGCCTCCACACCATGCTTCATGTCTAAATTGACCAGCTGGTCTGTGACCCTCCCAGTACCTAGACCCCAAAATGAAAAGACTTATTGTACAGGGGCCAAACATTCCAGGAAATGACTATTCCCTGCTTCTAAATCCTGCCCAGTCTACTTTGGCTTAATCATATATTCTCTTAACCCTTGAAGCAAGGCTTGACATTAACTTTTTTAGCCACTTGTCTCCATCCAAATAAAATTAAAATAAAAGACTACACATTTGGCTCGCATGCTACGGGATGGATGAGAGGAATCGTGACATTGGCAAAAGATACTTCGGATATTAAAAAATATTTGTCTCCACTATTTCACGCTGTGACACGAAAGATGTGTAGTGGCCTAGGCCTATCTGTGTGTGCCTAAGCGTGCAGCTGGAGCGAGTGACAGTCAATGAGCCGAGCTGGCTGTGCGTCTTGTGATTGGTTGTAAATCATGGGCTGCAGAGCAACTCTGCTGTCCTCAGCAGGGGCGTAGGCCTAGGTGGGCGCAATCAGATTGAGCACCTGTTCCAAACTGGACATTGTCTTTTTACCTAAGCACAGTAGCCTACTTGAAAGAGCGCACCAGAATTGAGTACAGACACCTCAAATGGTTGACTGCTGGAGTTCCTGCACCTCCTATACAATATTAGCTCAAAAAAATATATAGGAGTTCTTGCACCTAAATATAAAATGATACCGGGACCCAAAATGAGTACTGGTACCTATTTCAGTCAAGCACTGGCCTGAACATGCATACACCATCAGGTGGAATTCATACAAAGCAGTAGGGAGGGGTTGGGAAAACTAAAGGGATATTGATATTAATAATACATTATTTGGCAGATGCCTTTCAGGACACTCAAGGACGTTATACATAAATCAATTGTATTTAGGCCAATGTAATGCTTGATTATTTACTGGGGGAAAAACCTAATGAAATGTTAATTATATTCAATTCAGTTCATCAATTTCTAAACAATGGGCAGGTTCTGGCACATCACTTAAATAAGGTATCTTATTTTCAATACATTTGTAAATGTAAACCTGTTTTCACTTTGTCATTATTGGGTAGTGTGTGTAGATTGAGGGAAAAATAAATGTAATCCATTTTAAAATAAGGCTAACATGAAATGGTTTGTTTGCGATCAATTCCATAAAGGTATTAGGTAAGCTTTCAAGATGAGTGCCAAAATTGTGTACCAGAATTTTTTGGGCTGGCCCTGCCATCAACAGATTTGCCTACACCACTGGTCCATTATAAACTGATTTGCATTTTTTGCCTCATCCTTCCCTCTTATTAAGCCTAGGCTACTACAGTTGAAGTTGGAAGTTAACATACACTTAGGTTGGAGTCAAACTGTTTTTTCAACCACTCCACAAATTTCTTGTTAACAAACTATAGTTTCGGCAAGTCGGTTAGGACATTACTTTGTGCATGACAAGTCAATTTTTCCAACAATTGTTTACAGACAGATTATTTAACTTATTCATTATATCACAATTCCAGTGGGTCCGAAGTTTACACTAAGTTGACTGTGCCTTTAAACAGCTTGGAAAATTCCATAAAATTGTGTCATGGCTTTAGAAGCTTCTGATAGGCTAATTGACATAATTTGAGTCAATTGGAGGTGTACCTGGGGATGTATTTCAAGGCCTACCTTCAAACTCAGTGCCTCTTTGCTTGACATCATGGGAAAATCAAAAGAAATCAGCCAAGAACTCAGAAAAAAAAGTTGTAGACCTCCACAAGTATGGTTCATGGGAGCCACGTTCATCTCTACAAACAATAGTACGCAAGTATAAACACCATGGGACCACGCAGCAGTCATACCGCTCAGGAAGGAGATGTGTTCTGTCTCCTAGAGATGAACGTACTTGGTGGGAAAATTGCAAATCAATCCCAGAACAGCAAAGGACCCTGTGAAGATGCTGGAGGAAACAGGTACAAAAGTATCTATATCCACAGTAAAAACGAGTCCTATGTCAACATAACCTGAAAGGCCGCTTAGCAAGGAGGAAGCCACTGCTCCAAAACTGCTATGAAAAAGCCAGACTACGGTTTGCAACTGCACATGGGGACAACGATCGTAGTTTTTGGAGAACTGTCCTCTGGTCTGATGAAACAAAAATAGAACTGTTTGGTCATAATGACCATCGTTATGATGAGGGAAAAGCGGGATGCTTGCAAGCCGAAGAACACCATAAACAATTTAAAGGCAATGCTACCAAGTACAAATTGAGTGTATGTTAACTTCTGACCCACTGAGAATATGATGAAAGAAAAAGATTAAATAAATCATACTATTATTGACATTTCACATTAAAATAAAAAGGGGTGATCTTAACTGACCTAAGACAGAATTTTTTACTAGGATTAAATGTCAGGAATTGTGAAAAACTGAGTTTAAATGTTGTTGGCTAAGGTGTATGTAAACTTCCGACTTCAACTGTATATGCATTGTAGGTAGATTGCACAATGCTAGAATAATATGGAAATAGGTCAAGGCCAACTACGCATAATTTTTCATAAACTTTCCTCAGCTCATTCCATTTTTACATTGTTGTATTGTTTGCTCAATTTCACTTCTTGCGGCCTGAAATATTTCTCCTTAAAAATACATCTGAATGAGAATAGCATAGATTACGACTTTCATAATTATTCCAATTTAAAAGCGGCAACTTTAGGACATTAAACACTATTGGAATAGTTTGAAAAATACACTTCATAACTTTGTCTTAATACTTATGATATTTCAGTTAGTAGGATTAAGCTTTTGGATGTTTTGGTTTGCAACGTCAAGAAGGGATTTTTATTTCCAGTCTCGCATGCATCATTCCTGTCTTACAATGCTTTGCTCAACTAAGGTTTGTTGAAATTTCTCATTAGATATGTATATCTTGCTATTGTTTTGAAAAGAAAGCCATATTTCAGACTTTTTTTGGCCAGTCTGATATATATCTTTTTCTTTGCAACTCTGCCTAGAAGGCCAGCATGCCGGAGTCGCCTCTTCACTGTTGACGTTGAGACTGGTGTTTTGCAGGTATTATTTAATGAAGTTACCAGTTGAGGACGTTTCTCAAACTAGACACTGATGTACTTGTCCTCTTGCTCAGTTGTGCACCGGGGCCTCCCACTCTTTCTATTCTGGTTAGAGACCGTTTGTGCTGTTCTGTGAAGGGAGTAGGTCACTGCATTGTACGAGATCTTCAGTTTCTTAGCAATTTCTCACATGGAATAGCATTCATTTCTCAAAACAAGAATAGAGTTTCAGAAGAAAGTTGTTTGTTTCTGGCCATTTTGAGCCTGTAATCGAACCCACAAATCCTGATGCTCCAGATACTCAACTAGTCTAAAGAAGGCCAGTTTTATTGCTTCTTTAAATCAGAACAGTTTTCAGCTGTGCTAACAATTGCAAAAGGGTTTTCTAATGATCAATTACCCTTTTAAAATGAGAAACTTGGGATTAGCTAATACAATGTGCCATTGGAACACATGAGTGATGGTTGCTGATCATGGGCTTCTGTATGCCTATGTAGATATTCCATTCAAAATCAGCTGTTTCCAGCTACAATAGTCATTACAATGTACAGTCGTGGCCATTGTTCTGCCTCTGTTGACCATGGTTACCTGCAAGGAAACATGTGCTGTCATCATTGCTTTGCAAAAAAAGTGCTTCACAGGCAACGGTATTGCTGCCAGGAAGATTCCCCCGAAATCAACCATTTATCAGATCATCAAGAACTTAAAGGAGAGCGGTTCAATTGTTGTGAAGAAGGCTCCAGGGCGCCCAAGAAAGTCCAGCAAGAGCCAGGACCATCTCCTAAAGTTGATTCAGCTGTGGGATCAGGGCACCACCAGTACAGAGCTTGCTCAGGAATGGCAGCAGGCAGGTGTGAGTGCATCTGCACGCACAGTGAGGCAAAGAATTTTGGAGGATGGCCTGGTGTCAAGAAGGGCAGAAAAGAAGCCACTTCTCTCCAGGAAAAACATCAGGGACATACTGATATTCTGCAAAAGGTACAGGGATTGGACTGCTGAGGACTGGGGTAAAGTCATTTTCTCTGATGAATCCGCATTCCGATTGTCTGGGGCATCCGGAATAAAGCTTGTCCGGAGAAGACAAGGGGAGTGCTACCATCAGTCCTGTGTCATGCCAACAGTAAAGCATCCTGAGACCATTCATGTGTGTGTGTGGGGTTGCTTCTCAGCCAAGGGAGGGGGCTCACTCACAATTTTGCCTAAGAACACAGCCATGAATAAAGAATGGTACCAACATCTTCCGAGACCAACTTCTCCCAACCATCCAGGAACAGTTTGACGAACAATGCCTTTTCCAGCATGACGGAGCACATTGCCATAAGGCAAAGGTGATAAAGTGACTCAGGGAACAAAACATCGATATTTGGGGTCCATGGTAGAGGTCGACCGATTATGATTTTTTAACGCCGATACCTATTATTGGAGGCCCAAAAAAGCCGATACCGATTAATCGGCCGATTTAAAATATTTATTTTTTTACTACTAACCATTACAACAATACTGAATGAACACTTATTTTAACATAATATAATACATCAATAAATAATGCAAAAACAAAGGTGTTGGAGAAAGTAAAAGTGCAATATGTGCCATGTAAGAAAGCTAACGTTTAAGTTCCTTGCTCAGAACATGAGAACATATGAAAGCTGGTGGTTCCTTTTAACATGAGTCTTCAATATTCCCAAGTAATAAGTTTTAGGTTGTAGTTATTATAGGAATTATAGGACTATTTCCCTCTATACCATTTGTATTTCATTAACCTTTGACTATTGGATGTTCTTTTTCTTATAGGCACTTTAGTATTGCCAGTGTAACAGTATAGCTTCCGTCCCTCTCCTCGCTCCTCCCTGGGCTCGAACCAGGAACACAATGACAACAGCCACCCTCGAAGCACAAAGGCCCTTGCAGAGCAAGGGGAACAACCACTCCAAGTCTCAGAGTGACGTTTGAAACGCTATTAGCGCGCACCCCGCTAACTAGCTAGCCATTTCACTTCGGTTACACCAGCCTCATCTCGGGAGTTGATAGGCTTGAAGTCATAAACAGGGCAATGCTTGACGCACAACACTTACCTTGGCTTACTGCATTCGTGTAACAGGCAGTCTCCTCATGGAGTGCAACGAGGGGCAGGTGGTTATAGCGTTGGACTAGTTAACTGTAAAGTTGCAAGATTGGGTCCCCCGAGCTGACAAGGTGAAAATCTGTCAAATCTGCCCCTGAACGAGGCACTTAACCCACCGTTCGTTCTTAGGCCGTCATTGAAAATAAGAATGGGTTCTTAACGGACTTGCCTAGTTAAATAAAGATTAAATAAAGGTGTAAAGAAAAAGAAAAATCGGCGTCCAAAAATACTGATTACAGATTGTTATGATAACTTGAAATCGGCCCTAATTAAATCGGTCATTCCGATTAATCGGTTGACCTCAAGTCCATGGCCAGGAAACTCCCCAGACCTTAATCCCTTTGAGAACTTGTGGTCAATCCTCAAGAGGCAGCTGGATAAACAAAAACCCACAAATTCTGACAAACTTTGCATTGATTATGCAAGAATGGGCTGCCATCAGTCAGGATGTGGCCCAGAAGTTAAGTTAATTGACAGCATGCCAGGGCGGATTGCAGAGGTCTTGAAAAAGAAGGGACAACACTGCAAATAATTACTTCTTGCATCAACTTCATGTAATTGTTAATAAAAAAGCCTTTGACACTTATGAAATGCTTGTAATTATATTCCATAGTAACATCTGACAAAAATATCTAGACACTGAAGCAGCAAACTTTGTGGAAATTAATATTTGTGTCATTCTCAAAACTTTTGGCCACGACTATTTCTGATCCATTTTTTCAAAAACAAGGACATTTCTAAGTGACCCCAAACGTTTGAACGATAGTGTGTATATATATATATACAGTGAGGCAAAAAAGTATTTAGTCAGCCACCAATTGTGCAAGTTCTCCCACTTAAGATGAGAGAGTCCTGTAATTTTCATCATAGGTACACTTCAACTATGACAGACAAAATGAGAAGAAAAAAAATCCAGAAAATTACATTGTAGGATTTTTTATGAATTTGTTTGCAAATTATGGTGGAAAATAAGTATTTGGTCAATAACAGTTTATCAATACTTTTATATACCCTTTGTTGGCAATGACAGAGGTCAAACGTTTTCTGTAAGTCTTCACAAGGTTTTCACACACTGTTGCTGGTATTATGGCCCATTCCTCTATGCAAGATCTCCTCTAGAGCAGTGATGTTTTGGGGCTGTTGCTGGGAAACACGGACTTTCAACTCCCTCCAAAGATTTTCTATGGGGTTGAGATCTGGAGACTGGCTAGGCCACTCCAGGACCTTGAAATGCTTCTTACGAAGCCACTCCTTTGTTGCCTGGGCGGTGTGTTTGGGATCATTGTCATGCTGAAAGACCCAGCCACGTTTCATCTTCAAAGCCCTTGCTGATTGAAGGAGGTTCTCACTCAAAATCTCACGATAAATGGCCCCATTCATTCTTTCCTTTACACGGATCAGTCGTCCTGGTCCCTTTGCAGAAAAACATCCCCAAAGCATGATGTTTCCAGCCCCATGCTTCACAGTAGGTATGGTGTTCTTTGGATGCAACTTAGCATTCTTTGTCCTCCAAACACAACGAGTTGAGTTTTTACCAAAAAGTTATATTTTGGTTTCATCTGACCATATGACATTCTCCCAATCTTCTTCTGGATCATCCAAATGCTCTCTAGCAAACTTCAGACGGGCCTGGACATGTACTGGCTTAAGCAGGGGGACACGTCTGGCACTGCAGGATTTGAGTCCCTGGCGGCGTTGTGTGTTACTGATGGTAGGCTTTGTTACTTTGGTCCCAGCTCTCTGCAGGTCATTCACTAGGTCCCCCCGTGTGGTTCTGGGATTTTTGCTCACCGTTCTTGTGATCATTTTGACTCCACGGGGTGAGATTGCGTGGAGCCCCAGATCGAGGGAGATTATCAGTGGTCTTGTATGTCTTCCATTTCCTAATAATTGCTCCCACAGTTGAATTCTTCAAACCAAGCTGCTTACCTATTGCAGATTCAGTCTTCCCAGCCTGGTGCAGGTCTACAATTTTGTTTCTGGTGTCCTTTGACAGCTCTTTGGTCTTGGCCATAGTAGAGTTTGGAGTGTGACTGTTTGAGGTTGTGGACAGGTGTCTTTTATACTGATAACAAGTTCAAACAGGTGCCATTAATATAGGTAAAAGTGGAGGACAGAGGAGCCTCTTAAAGAAGAAGTTACAGGTCTGTGAGAGCCAGAAATCTTGCATGTTTGTAGGTGACCAAATACTTATTTTCCACCATAATTTGCAAATAAATTCATTAAAAATCCTACAATGTGATTTTCTGGATTTTTTCCCCATTTTGTCTGCCATAGTTGAAGTGTACCTATGATGAAAATTACAGGACTCTCATCTTTTTAAGTGGGAGAACTTGCACAATTGGTGGCTGACTAAATACTTTTTTGCCTCACTGTATATTCTGGGTTGTTTGACTTTTTTTAAACTTACGAGCCTTAAGGTCGAACCCGGCTGGCTTTACACTTAAACGACCCATGCCCATTGCTATGTTTAGAATATATCTGTGACATGGTTAAACATACTCACCTAGGGGGGATTTGCTTTCGAAGCAAACCTCAAACATATCATAGTCCTCTGTTGTAAAGGCAAACTTCCCCTTTGAAGCATCCTCCTTGGAGTACAAGATGTGACCTGATGAATCTGTAATCTGAAATGAAAAATAATTCAAACACATTGTTGGTAGTTTTTTGACCCAGATACAATAGACCTGCATGTTACAAAATAAACTAGCTAGCTACTTGTTAATTTTTATAACATACACTACATGACCAAAAGTATGTAGACACCTGCTCGACAAACATCTCATTCCAAAATCACAGGCATTAATATGCTGCTATAATAGCCTCCCCTCTTCTGGGAAGGTTTTCCACTAGATGTTGGAACAATGCTGCAGGGACTTGCTTCCATTCAGTCATAAGAGCATTACTGAGATTGGGCACAGATGTTGGGCGATTAGGCCTGGCTCGCAGTCTGCGTTCCAATTCATCCCAAAGGTGTTCGATGGGGTTGAGGTCAGGGCTCTGTGCTGGCCAGTCAGTTCTTCCACAATGATCACAAACCAAACCAAACCATTTCTGTGTGGACCTTGCTTTGTACACGGGGGCATTGCCATGCCGCAACAGGAAAGTGCCTTCCCCAAACTGTTGGTTGAACAGAATCATCTAGAATGTAATTGTATGCTGTAGCGTTAATATTTCCCTTCACTGGAACTAAGAGGCCTAGCACAAACCATGAAAAACAACCCCAGACCATTATTCCTCCTCCTCCACTAAACTTAACAGTTGGCACGATGCAGTTGGGCAGGTAGGGTTCTCCTGGCATCCACCGAACCCAGATTTGTCCGTTGGACTGCCAGATGTGGAAGCTCCAGAGAACACGTTTCCACTGCTCCGTTGTCCAATGGTGGTGAGCATTACACCACTCCAGGTTAGTCACTGAGCTCTTCAGTAAGGCCATTATACTGCCAATGTTTGTCTATGGAGATAGCATGGCTATGTGCTCGATGTTATACACTTGTCCTCTCGTAGCTACATAATTAATACTACATTGATATTTTATTCAAGTCTTTTGTCGTACTCTGTTGAACCAAAATGACAGCATTTTATTTAGCCAGCTGTACTGAACCAGTTCGATAGTCCATACATCGTATAGGTTAGCTAGATACCTTTAGCTGTCTAGTCAGATGGCCAGCTAATGCAAACAAACCTGCACAGAGACATTTTCTTTATATGGGTATTGATAGTAGCTAAGTGATGCATATATTCGAGGCTTCCATGTCAAATAGTAACGCTAACACCAACTTGATTCCAAGGATTTGAGACAGTCTAGCTAGCTAGTTTAGCCCTAGCTAGCTATGTTACCTTGAGATTGTTTTTCGCATTTGGTTGTTCGCTAACTTCGTATTCGCCTGTGACCAGCACGTCTTTGTGGATCTCTTCCCGCAAACATTTTCTAAGATTTACCGGTAAATAGAACGTAATCGAAAAGGTCAAATCAAAAAGAACAGTAAAGGTAAGTAATATAAAAAGTCTAGACATACTGTAGCTGGCTGTATGCTACAGTTAGTCGCCACCAAGCTATCTCGATTATATAAATATAGATGCTGCTCAGTTCCGGGTTAAGTCACGTGATCTCTTCGCTTCGCAGTACTTTTTGCAAGTGCAACACGCGGGGTCGTAATGATTTTTAAAGAATCACCATACAGTTTCTACTTAGTTTCCATTTTATTTCCAGTGACATGTATTCCATCGTTTTATTTTAGTAATAATAAGTACTAAATACGTAAATTAAAATACAAATCATGTTCTTCAATGGTTACTGGTCGATCGAGCCGTAATAAGGTTTTTGTTTAAAAAAATAATATGAAGAAAATATTTGATTTCTAGGACATCAGTGTCCTTATATGGAATGCATTCTTTGCGAGATTGGCGTATAATAACTGTCGTTATATTAATGGCGTAGTCTAATATTATACTGTCATTCTATTATGTAATTTAAAATAGCTTTAGAACTAACACAACCAGATTTATCAGTTTTTGTGTGTAGTGGCCTATAATTATCCTGCTGCCTGATAAAACGTATGTAACATTTACAATAATTCTAAGCAGTAACTATTGTGTATATTTCCAATGTCATATAGTGCGCTGTAAACCAATTCATTCAGATAGAGACAACTGCATTATATGGCCATTAAAATGTGCTGTTATTTTCACAAAATCAGTAGAGTCCGTGTGCCTGAATTTATGAATGGGCATGCTACACGCTACCCACTTCTCTCTGGTATTTGTTGGATAAATGCATTTGGAAAAAATACATTATATTTAACTTGGGGGAAATTACACATTTTAGCAACTCAGTCATATGACATTGAGCATTTGGCCGATGTTATTAAAAAATATGCTAAATGTGTGTTTCTTTGTCCTGTGGCTCCCCTCCATATAGATGGTATAGCCTCCGTTCATTCATAAAAGTCTGGCAGACTATAAAAGGAGGGGCTTGCACACGAGTCTATCAGTTACCAGGTAAAAACCTGGAATAGATGCAACTGAAGAAAAACTATATTTGACGAGCAGGCCGATTATTCTATTAGCTGAGGATATTTTAAGACATGTTTCTTAACTCTGAATTCGATTCAATGTCTCGCTGCAGCACAGAATCTCCTGTCGGGGACACCCTGATGTACTATCAGAAGACGCAGGATGACTCTTTTTCCACGTCCTCAGATTCGCCGTCAGAGAGCAGTGCACAGGTATGAATGAATCAAGTGGTGATGTCTGTGATGCAATGATAATAATATTCACACACGATGTCAACGACTATTAATTAAATGTGGGTGACTTTCATCATTTATCATTGTTAATCAATAGTCTATTAACATAAATGTGTGTGAAATCAATAATCGGATATCATTGATTTTATTTATCGAGATTGTCAGCATTTGGGTGGGTAAGTGAGGTACATGATTTTACAATATTATTCATATTTTTGTTATGAATACCTGTTTCCTATTCCAAAATCCAAGAGTGAAATATTGAAAATGCAATAACACGCCTGTGGATGAAAATTGGGTGTATTATTATTGTCAAGTCCTCAGGCCAAATATGTAGCGTATCCATGCAGCGGTTCATTGAGAAAATAAATCCATTCCGGAGACTTCACAGCATCTCTGCGTCAGTGTTGACGTCAGTAGCAATGATAAAGTCAAATATTGGTTCGGGGAGACTATTTTTAGATGGCTAGATATATTTTAAGAAAACCCATACATAGTTCATACATGCTATGACAATACAGCATAAAGTCACAGACATCCCCAATACAAATGGGGTAATTACCTTATGTCTCTGTCATTAGAATAACATGTTTTTAGAATGACTGACTTGTTGTGCAGTAAAACAATTAAGGAAATTGTGATAAAAATCATTAGTGGTAAATTATTAATAACTGTGATAATATATAACTTTGCAGGAGCTCTGCCCAGACATGGATATACCAGCCACTTCATTTGTTCCAACAGTGACTGCAATTTCCACTACCCCAGATTTTCAGTGGATGGTCCAGCCGACTATTATAACATCTGTCTCCCCATCTCTGGGTAGCAAGCAAGCCAATGACGTGCAGAGCTCTCACCAGGCAACACCCAAAGTGGGCGGGAGCAGGGGAAAAAACACTGGCAGAAAGGGGAAAATCGAACAGGTTGGTTAGCGCTTTTCAGATTGCAAATCAAATGAAACACATTCACTTGTGTGAACATCTAAATCAATCTTAATTGCCAACAGTGCAGCAGCATTGCATGCTCCCCAAGAGCAGTGTATTTGGCTGTGTGCCGAGCTCAGGCAGTTCATTTATATTCAGGTCACAGTGAGTCTGCAACAACGGTCTATTTTTAGACGCATTGCAGAGAAAGATGCTTTTGCTACTGTAGAAAGGGGGAACTGGCAATGGAAGTCTGAGATTAGGAGATTAAATGGCCAGATTATTCAAGGTGCAAGTGTTTTTCTCTGAATCTCACAGCTATCTCCAGAGGAAGAAGAGAAGAAGAGGGTGAGGAGAGAGAGGAATAAAATGGCTGCAGCCAAGTGTCGCAACAGACGGAGGGAACTCACTGATACACTGCAAGCTGTAAGTTAACCCTTGGACATCATGCTAATCACAGTACCATCATTTTAAATAGTAATCTATAGTTATGATTGTTTACATTTCCTGTGTTCCTCATGTTGTTTTTTTCCAAAGGAGACTGATCAGCTGGAGGAAGACAAAACAGCTCTGCAGATTGAGATAGCCAATCTCCTCAAAGAGAAAGAGAGACTCGAAATTGTCCTCGCTACTCATAACCCTGTGTGCCAAATTGCAGAAGACCTGGACTCCATCTTCTTGGAGACCAGTGGGTCTCCTGAGCTGCCCCCCAGCCCAGAGGGGAGTAAGCTCCATGAGGACAGTGCCCAGGAAGCCCCCTCGCTCCAGGACATGGACATTCCCAGTGACCCATCCACAGCCATCTCTGGGAACTCCAACATCCTACTCTGTGCCAGTGCTGAAGTAAACATCTGCGACCTTGAGCCCTCTTTGGACATGAAGGAGGGGCTCCTGGACAATCTGCTGCCCAGCATGGAGGAGAAAGTCCCTACAGAGACTGCCCGCTCTGTACCAGACATTGACCTGAGCAGTTCCCTTGGGGTTACGGACTGGGAAACCCTGTACAAATCTGTGTCTAACGACCTAGAGCCTCTGAGCACTCCTATTGTGACCTCGACCCCCACCTGTAGCAGCTACTTGACCATTTTCACATTCTCCTGTCCCGAGCTCGACTCCTTTGGAGAGGGGTTTGACGGTCGCAAAAGTGGAGTGGGCAAGGCTGAATCTGTTGATATCCTCAAGTCTCCAACCCTGTTGGCCTTATAATGTAAGCAGAGGGAGTTGATTGGTGGATCACTGCAGTTGGTATCCCCAGTTGTAATACGATATCAGAGACTTGCTGTGGTGTCAGCACATCGGTTTGAGGATTACATCAATGAAATGTGTTACTTGACTAAGCAAGTATAAACTTCTTCCAGATACAATTGATGTAGCTAAAAGCACGGCTATACATTTTACAGATGGGGATAAAGTATGTTCTGGTTTTAACGCATGCCGAGGAATTCCAAATAATGTTCATATGTGTTTGATCTGGTAAACTGTATTGTGGAATTGACTGTATGGTTTTGTGCTTCAATGGGAATAGTATATCAATAGCAATGAATGTTGTGTTAATAATAGTAAACATCCATGTTCAGTACTCACATAGATACCTCAATGTCATCCACTGTGATTTGACCTCATTGTTACAATGTTTAGAGTTTTCCATGAAAACATCCAGTGCTATAAATATCAAGATGTAATTTATGATGATTTATTTTTTTACCTCAGATTTGGACTTGTTTGTCAAATAAAAAAAGTTAATGAGCATTGATTGCTTATTGATAAATATTCACATTAAATATTCATTCAAAGTGATTTTGGGTCTCTGTGTTTCTGTCTCTGGAAAAGAAGGTGAGAGTATTGATATAGTGAATTATTCAAACAAAAATGGCGTTTATAGGCATTAACGGCAGGTGTAAATTACACACGGAATCCCAATTGAGGTGCGTGGGCAGACGACAGGGGCTGTCCTGTTCTGCACTGGGTCAGTGGAGGGGTTTGTTTTCTGGTTTCTAGGGGAGGGACGGATAGGACTTCCCCACTTCTTGCTCCCACTTTGAGCTTTGCTTTTTACATCCCAGTTTACGTCTAGTTGGCATAACTCATTTCCGCATTCCCAAATCCTCCCAGATAGGGATCACTATTTAAACGGGCTGATGCAACGGTTTCCAATTTTTAAAATATACTCTCGACCTTCAGCTGACAAGAAGAAAGGACAACTGTTGCACTCGGGATCAAAGTCAGGTAATATATTTTCGTAGTCGAGAAACATTTATTATACTGTGGCGCCACACTTGAGTTGCGAATGTGTGCAATTCATGAGTTTTTCAGTGGACAATTGTGCACAGTCGTGCAATTGTGCAATCCCGTTCTTTCGTTCTCTTTGGATTGGGCAGCAATAGCCTAATTTAAGCATTTATGGAGTTTATAAACGTTATTCACAAGACATAACTTTACACTCAATGGTTTTCATCTGTTTAGTATGCACGCTTGCAGACCTACACGTTTATTCATCCCAATAAAGTGGTTCTCTGCAACTTAATTTTTCCTGAACGAACATGTATAATTGGTTTAACGTTTCATCACTGCAAAAGTCCGTTACATAACATGCATGCCATACTGAATATATAACTAATGCTTTGAAATGAGTCATGACTCAAGTGTATCATTATTAACCAGGTTTACTTTTCTTGTTGCTGTGTAAAAACGGGCTTTCAGGAGTTTTACAAAAACGTGATGGAATTCTGACAATGTTTCAATTTAGTAGGTAGCCTACTATTTACAGTGGACGCTGGATCTATTTTTTTCTGTAAAATAAAATAGGCTTCTGGTAATAATGCTAATTTCTCAACTATTTTCAGCTCTCTGTTAAAGGTTTCTTTATTTTTTCACTTTCTGTTTTAGTATTGAAACTTTTCCTGTTGCATACCCAAATCATTGAGTAATGAACACATTTGTATCGTTCTTATTCATATAATACATATTTCAATGTAATTACATTTTCTAATCTGCCTTTATTGGGACATAGATTATTGGTATGAATGGTGAGGTTGCAGGTACACAGTCCTCAATTGAAAACCTCCAAAGGCGTCTTGACATGAGACATTGGATTGCTCACAAACCCTGCCTTGTTGTTCACCATTCATTCCTTACTTTCACTGGGAGGGAGAAAACATGTTTCTTTGTGAATGCAATGTAACTGCGCTTTACAGGACCACAGGACATTACATTAAGATATACATTTTGTTCATTTGGCACATGCACTTATCCAGAGCAACTTAGTCAGGGCATTCAAATAAATGACCATGATGGATTTGTCTCTAATACAAGGACAACAATACATCTATTAGATCATTTTGTTAGATATCTGCAATGACTGTGTAATTGCAGTTAGCCTGCACATAAACTGTGCTATGGAGATATTTGTATTATTGTTAATTAAAATTGTCTGCACATTCTTATGGCTTTGTATATAGACGCACATTACAGTTGTTGCATAAAAAAAACATTACAGAAACCTGGTTGTTGAAGTATGTGACTACTGCATAGGCTACTAAAGCTGCCACAAAGGTCACTATCATGTAGCATTGCAACTAACATCATAACAGTACTAGTTTCAACAATACCAGAGGAGTTCCACATATTACTTCCAGGTTTTTGGGCTTGGTACTTTCCTTTTGAGGAACTTTAGAACTGAAACTAATTATATGCTGAGACAAAATGATGGACATTTGCATGTATTTTCTTGATTTAAAAATGGGTTTCAGTCTGGTACAATCAAAATGTGCACCACATAGCAAACATTGAATCACGTTCAGCACATAAGGTGAAGCAGGCTAAGACAGGTTTTGCTAAGACATACCAATATCTATTCTGTTAGTTAGCTCTCTCTCTCTCTATCTATCCAGGCAAAAGTTTGGACGCACTTACTCATTCCAGGGTTTTTATTTTCTTTTTACTATTTTCTCCGTTGTAGAATATTAGTGAAGAAATAACTATGAAATAACACATGGAATCATGTAGTAACCCAAAAAGTTTTAAACAAATCAAAATATATTTTAGGTTCCTCAAAGTAGCCACCCTTTGCCTTGATGACCGCTTTGCACACTCCCGGGGCATTCTCTCAACCAGCTTCATGAGGAATGCTTTTCCAACAGTCTTGAAGGAGTTCCCACATATGTTGGCTGCTTTACCTTCACTCTGCGGTCCAACTCATCCTAAACCATCTTACTTGGGTTGAGGTTGGGTGATTGTGGAAGCCAGGTCATCTTATGCAGCACCCCATCACTCTCCTTCTTGGTAAAATAGCCCCTACACGGGCTTGAGGTGGGTTTTGGGTCATTGTCCGGTTGAAAAACAAATGTTAGTCCCACTAAGCACAAAACAGATGGGATGGTGCATCACTGCAGAATGCTGTGGTAAACATGCTGGTTAAGTGTGCCTTGAATTCCAAATAAATCACTGACAGTGTCACCAGCAAAGCACCCCCACACCATCACTCCACCTCCTCCATGCTTCATGGTGGAAACCACACATGTGGAGATCATCCATTCACCTACTCTATCAAAGACACAACAGTTAGAGCCAAAAATCAGACCAAAGGACAGATTTCCACCAGTCTAATGTCCATTGCTCGTGTTTCTTGGCCCAAGAAAGTCTCTTCTTCTTAATGGTGTCCTTTAGTAGTGGTTTCTTGCAGCAATTTCACCACGAAGTCCTGATTTACACAGTCTCCTCTGAACAGTTGATGTTGAGATGTCTGTTACTTGAACTCTGTAGCATTTATTTGGACTGCAATCTGAGGCTGGTAACTCTAATGAACCCTTTGCCTTGACACATTTACACACTCTTGGCATTCTCTCAACTATCTTCATGAGGTAGTTACCTGGAATGGTAAAGCAGCCAGGACTTCATGGCTTCTCTGCAGCAGAGGTAACTCTTGGTCTTCCTTTTTTTGTGGCGGTCCTCATGAGAGCCAGTTTCATCATAGCACTTGATGTTTTTTTGCGATTGCACTAGAAGAAAGTTCTTGACATTTTCTAAATTGACTGGCATGTCTTAAAGTAATGATGGACTATCATTTCTCCTTGATTATTTGAGCTGTTCTTGCCGTAATATGGACTTGGTCTTTTACCAGATAGAGCTACCTTCTGTATACCACCCCTACCTTGTCACAACACAACTGATTGGCTCAAACACATTAAGGAAAGAAATTCCACAAATTCACTTTTAAAATGGCACAGTTGTTAATTGAAATGCATTCCAGGTAACTACCTCATGAAGATAGTTGAGAGAATGCCAAGAGTGTGCAAATTTGTCAAGGCAAAGGGTGGGTACTTTGAAGAATCTAAAATATAACATATATTTTGATTTAACACTTTTGGTTACTACATGATTCCATGTGTTATTTCATAGTTTTGATGTCTTCACTATTATTCTACAATGTATAAAATAGTAAAAAAAATAAAAACCCTGAATGAGTAGGTATGTCAAAACATTTGACTGGAACTGTGTGTGATATATATATATATATATATATATATATACACACACACCGACAATTACAAGATTTGCATCCGTAAAGCCAAATTGGGTTGTATCTGTGCAGTGGTAATATTTGAGTAAATTATTTACTTAGTTGAACAGAATTTGCTGTAAAAGGAGGGCAAATGGAAGCTGTTGGTAGATTTAATGTTGCACATTAGGGCAGTTAGGTGGTGGAGGGAGGGGGCAGATAGAAAGGGCTAGCATATTCTTGAGTGAAACAGGCTACACTTGCATGCAAATACACAAAAACCTCGAATTACTTGTCTTGGTACCTTGCCCAGAGTGAGGTTATTGGCTTACTTTGCTTGGGTCCCATTAATTGCAACTCAACGTTGTACGACTAAACGGCATAGGCCCAAGCAGTATAGACATTTGAAGGAAACCTTCAGTACTTTCTATTATTTGGGTCAGAGGTAGGACATCCTGTATCAATGTATCCTGGGTTTTAGTTGGTGTCTGGATTACTGTACTCTTTTACTAGTTTGAAGTTTTATTAGCCGTATGTACGGGATACACATGGTATTCACCGTCCAACAAAATGCTGACTTGCAGGTTCCTTCACAACAAGAATAATCAATAAAAAATATAAAAAATACAGACATAAAGTAAATGGCTCAGTACAACAGAATACATTTTTTAGCATCAGTATAATACAGGAAGGCACAATGTTTAGTCTAATATTTACACGTTTTGGAGAAGGGGGGTTTGGTAGGCAAGTGTTTAAGTTGTGCAGCATTTAGCAATCATAATAGGAGTCTGGTAGTGTGTGTGTGTGTACTAAGTTCTGGAGAGTCTGTGCAGGTGGTCAGTCCAGTTAGTGTTCAGCAGTCTGATGGCTTGTAGATACCAACAGACTCCGAGACAGTTTCTATCAGACCTCAAGCTCTGATACCGACTGCCTGATGGTAAGGGAGTGAACGGCTTGTGGCTGGGATGTGTGGGGTCCTTAATGATGCTTAGGGCCTTCCTCAGGCACCGTTCTGAGTAGATTTCCTAGATGGGTGGGAGCACGGTCCCAGTGATGTACTGGGCCATCTTCATCACAAGCTGGAGGGCCTTGCGGTCGTGGATGGAGCAATTTTCGTTCCAGGCCGCGTTCCAACCAGTCAGGGCGCTCTCGATGGTGCAGCAGTAGTATATGGAGATGACCCGGGTGGCATGTGAATTTCTTCAGTTGCCTTAGGAAGTAGAGATGCTGTTGCACCCTCTTGACAAGTGTGGTGGTGTTGTTGGTCAATGTCATGTCCTCAGTGATGTGGACACGGAGGAACTTAAAACTGCTGACTCTACTGCAGTCCCGTTCATTTGAGTCAGGTCATGTTCCCTCCTCTGCTTCCTGAAGTCAACAATCAACTCCTTTGTTTTGCTGATGTTGAGGGAGAGGTTGCAAGTTCACTTACTTCCTCCGTATAGGCTGACTTGTTGTTAGTTATCAGGCCTATAACTGTGGTGTCATCAGCAAACTTGATGGAATTAGTGTCATGCAAAGCCATGCAGTCATAGGTGTATAGGAAGTACAGCAGAGGGCCGAGGAAACTTTAAGAGTCAGTGTGGAGGAGGTGTTGCCAATCCTCACAGCCTGTGCTCTGCTCGTCAGGAAGTCCAGGGTCCAGTTGCAGAGGGTGGTGTCCAGACCCAGAGCTTTGTGTTGAGCTTGGAGGGAACAATAGTGTTGAATGCTGTACTGTAGTCAATGAACAGTATTCTCACATAGGTGTTCCTGTTGTCCAGATGTGTTACGGCTGTGTGAATAGCGTTGGAAATGGCATCCTATGACATGCTAACTTCCAAACAAAGAAAACAGTTTCTCTTCTGTTTGTTTTTCCCTCATCATTCACTCAGCCATTACTTTAATGGTTGCATATCCTGCTGAGCTCAAGCTATTTCAATTTTTTAGATCTTTTGGAAGAACACTGTACATTCAGAACAAAGGTATACGCTAATATGATTCTTTACCCAGGTTGTACCCCAGGGGTGTTATTTAGTTGGTGTTGTGAGTATATCTGTAAGTCCATTTCAGTCCATAATGTGGTGGGAAATGTGAAATCAGACGGTGGTCTTGTATGCAGCATGCAACAGGCTCTGATATCCTTGGGAGAGTTGTGGTATCTAGCTGTTCTTGGCTACCTGTCTCTACGCACCTTCTCTTTGATTTTAGAGCCGGTTGATTTTCATGGCAACCTTTGGATTGAATAGTAGCAAAATAATGAATGGCTGATGCAAGCTTACAAATGAGTGAGGCAAAATGTTGTAGAGTCAAGCAGTTAATTTAAAATGCTTTTTTTTAAACAAACGATATTGAGACACTGTTAAGTGAGCTACAGTGTAACCTAAACAAAGCAAAAAAAGAAATGTCCCCTTTTCAGGACCCTGTCTTTCAAAGATAATTTGTAAAAATCCAAATGGCTTCACAGATCTTCATTGTAAAGGGTTTAAACACGGTTCCCCATGCTTGTTCAATGAACCATAAACAATTCATGAACATGCACTTGTGGAACGGTCGTTAACTCAAATCAAATGTATTTATATAGCCCTTCTTACATTAGCTGATATATCAAAGTGATGTACAGAAACCCAGTCTAAAACCCCAAACAGCAAGCAATGCAGGTGTAGAAGCACAGTGGCTAGGAAAAACTCCCTAGAAAGGCTAAAACCTAGGAAGAAACCTAGAGAGGAACCAGGCTATGAGGGGTGCCAGTCCTCTTCTGGCTGTGCTGGGTGGAGATTAATAACAGAACATGGCCAAGATGTTCAAATGTTCATAAATGACCAGCATGGTCAAATAATAGTAATCACAGTGAACAGGTCAGGTTTCATAGCCGCAGGCAGAAAAGTTGAAACTGGAGCAGCTGCACAGCCAGGTGGACTGGGGACTACAAGGAGTCATCATGCCAAGTAGTCCTGAGGCATGGTCCTAGGGCTCAGGTCCTCCCAGAAAGAGAAAGGGATAATTAGAGAGCATACTTGAATTTACACAGGACACCGGATAAGATAGGAGAAATACTCCAGATATAAAAGACTGACCCTAGCCCCCAAACACAAACCACTGCAGAATAAATACTGGAGGCTGAGACAGGAGGGGTCAGAAGACACTGTGGCCCCATCCGATGATACCCCCAGACAGGGCCAAACAGACAGGATATAATCCCACCCACTTTGCCAAAGCACGGTCCCCACACCACCACATCGTTAAGACACTAACAGCGTACAGACGGTAGGCAATTAAGGACACAGTTATGAAAACTTAGGACACTCAAGAGGCCTTTCTACTGACTCTGAAAAACACCAAAAGAAAGATGCCTAGGGTCCCTGTTCATCTACTTGAATGTGCCTTAGGCATGCTGCAAGGAGGCATGAGGACTGCAGATGTGGCCAGGGCAAAAACAATCCAATGTCTGTACTGTGAGACGCCTAAGACAGCGCTATATGGAGACAGGACCATCAGCTGATTGTCCTCGCAGTGGTAGACCACGTGTAACAACATCTGCACAGGATCGTTACATCTGAACATCACACCTGCGGGACAGGTGCAGGATGGCAACAACTGCCCGAGTTACACCAGGAACGCACAATCCCTCCATCAGTTCTCAGACTATCCTCAATATGCTGAGAGAGGCTGGACTGAGGGCTTGTAGGCCTGTTGTAAGGCAGGTCCTCACCAGACATCACCGGCAACAACGTCGCCTATGGGCACAAAGTGCTCTTCACTGACGAGTCGCGGTTTTGTCTCACCAGGGGTGATGGTCGGATTTGCGTTTATCATAGAAGGAATGAGCGTTACACCGAGACCTGTAATCTGGGGCTGGATCGATTTGGATGTGGAGGGTCCATCGTGGTCTGGGGCGGTGTGTCACAGCATCATCGGACTGAGCTTGTTGTCATTGCATCGGACTGAGCTTGTCATTGCAGGCAATCTCAATGCTGTGCGTTACAGGGAAGACATCCTCCTCCCTCATGTGGTACCCTTCCTGCAGGCTCATCCTGACATGACCCTCCAGCATGACAATGCCACCAGTCATACTGCTTGTTCTGTGCGTAATTTCCTGCAAGACAGGAATGTCGGTGTTCTGCCATGGCCAGGAACGAGCCCGGATCTCAATCCCATTGAGCACATCTGGGACCTGTTGGATCGGAGGGTGAGGGCTAGGACCATTCCCCTCAGAAATGTCTGGGAACTTGCAGGTGCCTTGGTGAAGGAATGGGGTAACATCTCACAGCTTTAACTGGCAAATCTGGTGCAGTCCACGAGGTGGAGATTCATTGCAGTACTTAATGCAGCTGGTTACTTTTGATCTACTTTTGATCTTGACCCTCTCCTTTGTTCAGGGACACATTATTCCATTTCTGTTAGTCACATGTCTGCGGAACCTGTTCAGTTTGTCTCAGTTGTTGAATCTTGTTATGTTCATACAAATATTTACACATGTTTAGTTTGCTGAAAATAAACGCAGTTGACAGTGAGAGGACGTTTCTTCTTTTGCTGAGTTTATATACTATACCCTATCTATCATCCTACCAAATTAATTACTTGCTACTCTCCTGGGAATAGAAGCAGATGTCCTTGCGAAACGTAGTGCATTCGGAAAGTATTCAGACTCCTAGACTCTTTCCAAATGTTGTTACGTTTCAGCCTTATTCTTAAACTGATTACGTAGTTTTTCCCCTCATCAATCTACACACAATTACCCCATAATAACAAAGCCAAAACAGGGTTTTAGACATTTGCAAATGTATTGGAAAAAAGAGATGTGATAA
Organism: Oncorhynchus gorbuscha; assembly: GCF_021184085.1. Classification (NCBI taxonomy): domain Eukaryota; kingdom Metazoa; phylum Chordata; class Actinopteri; order Salmoniformes; family Salmonidae; genus Oncorhynchus; species Oncorhynchus gorbuscha. The sequence goes on along the minus strand of NC_060182.1, from coordinate 70,679,190 downwards.
GTGTTCAGACCCTATACTCAGTACTTTGTTGAAGCACCTTTGTCAGCGATTACAGCCTCAAGTCTTCTTTGGTATGACACTACAAGCTTGGCACACCTGTATTTGGGGAGTTTCTCCCATTCTTTGCTGCAGATCCTCAAGCTATGTCAGATTGGATGGGGAGATTCGGGTCTCCAGTCCTGGCTCTGTCTGGGTCACTCAAGGACATTCAGATACTTGTCCCGAAGCCACTCCTGCGTTGTCTTGGCTGTGTGCTTAGGGTCATTGTCCGGTTGGAAGGTGAAACTTCGCCCCCAGTTCGAGGTCCTGAGCACTCTGGAGCAGGTTTTCATCAAGGCTCTCTCTGTACTTGCTCTGTTCATCTTTCCCTTGATCCTGACTAGCCTCCCAGTCCATGCTGCTGAAAAACATCCCCACAGCATGATGCTGCCACCACCATGCTTCACCTTAGGGATGTTGCCAGGTTTCCTCCAGATGTGACACTTGGCATTTAGGCCAAATAGTTCAGTCATGTTTTCATCAGAACAGAGAATCTTGTTTCTAATGGTCTGAGAGTCTCTGTTAGGTGCCTTTTGGCAAACTCCAAGTGAACTGTCATGTGCCCTTTGCTGAGGAGTGGCTTCCGTCTGAACACTCTGCCATAAAGGCCTGGTTGGTGGAGTGCTGCAGATATGGTTGTCCTTCTGGAAGGTTCTCCCATCTCCACAGAGGAACTCTGGAGCTCTGTCAGAGTGATCATCGGGTTCTTGGTCACCTCCCTGACCAAGGCCCTTCTCCCTGATTGCTCAGTTTGGCCGGGCAGCCAGTTCTAGGAAGAGTCTGGGTGGTTACAAACTTCTTCCATTTAAGAATGATGGAGGCCATTGTGTTCTTGGGACTTCAATGCTGCTGATATTTGTTGGAACCCTTCCCCAGATCTGTGCCTCAACACAATTCTGTCTCGGAGCTCTACGGACAATTCATTCGACCTCATGGCTTGGTCTTTGCTCTGTCATGCACTGTCAACTGTGGGACCTTATATAGACAGGCATGTGCCTTTCCAAATCATGTCCAGTCAATTGAATTTACCACCGGTGGACTCCAAGTTGTAAACATCTCAAGGATGATCAATGGGAAGAGGATGCACCTGAGCTCAATTTCAAATCTCATAGCAAAGGGTTTCAATACTTATGTAAATAAGGTATTTCTGTTTTTTATTTGTAATACATTTGCAGAAATTTCAAAAAATCTGTTTTCGCTTTGGCATTATAGGGTATTGTGTGTAGATTCATGATTTTTAAATATTTATTTAATCAATTTTAGATTAAGGCTGTAACGTAACAAAATGTGGAAACAATGAAGGGGTCTGTAGTATACTTTCCGAATGCACTGTATATCACTACAGTTATAAACCAAACAGATTTACAGGCTAGATGCTGGTGAACAAGTATGACACCATAGCTCTTGGATAGTGTCAGTTTAGTCAGACAAAATAGGAGGAGAAGGGATAGAGGAAGGGCCTTTATCAGAGGACCAGGGTTGGCCACATTGTCCTGAGATCCTCCAGCCACATTCCACCTCGCTGACATGGAGAAAAGGCTCATATGGAGGAAAACATGGGAAATGGATGTTTGTTGGCAATGGCAGTCTGTAGCTCTCCGTGGGATAAAGTGGAACGTGTCTGAGTCTACTTTTGTGCAGGGTTGTGTGCCTCTCTTGGCCTTCTTGGGAATAAAAAAACACCACATAGATCATTGCCAAGACCTCTGTAAATGGGAGTATACATACATTCCAGAAAAAAAGAGAGATGAAATAATAAAATGGCCTAATGGGAGACAGCCTCGGCCTCCTGCTCTGCAACATGCCAACATTTCATTAGAGAAGTCTGCCAGGGAAACCAGGTGCACTCGAGTAAATGACACATTTAAGCCCTTTAGCAGACTGAAATGAATGTAAACCAATTATCTGTCTACAATGCCAAAACTAGAAGCAGGTTTGAAATGTGAATATTTTGAGTAAAATGTATTCAGATCTTTTACTCTGGTACAGCTGCAAAATGTTGTGAAATATTCAGAACATGGGGACAAGGTGGTGAATTGTACATCTCAATCCACATCTTTGATTTTCTTCATGTATTTTCCTGCCCTTTTGTCCCTGTTCCTATCAGCTGTGGTCACGGCTGGGTCTTATATGATGCCGGGACCAATCCCAGATCCTCGGATGACAGCCGGCTCATTGCCCAGCCTGGGTCCCCTGGCAGGGATCCCCTACACCACACTGACTGACCAGCTCAAATACACCAACCTCCGGGAACTGGGGGCCATGCTCTCTCCGCTGCACTTTCTGGGCAAGCTAGGGAAGAGGTCCCTAACCATCAAAACAGAGGTGAGATTGAAAGCTTTTGCTTTGGTTCTTGAAGATGTTGTCAGAAGTTGAAATTCAGATATCTTTCAGGTAATTTTACTGTTTAAGACCATTCATTTTTTTGTTTTGTTTTTTCTAACTTTTCTAACCATCACAGAAGTTTGAGTTTGAAAACATAATGTTTTGTTCCCAGACCCCAGAGGGACTTAAGTGTCTACCTAAAGGTCCAATGCAGCTGTTTTTATCTCAATATCAAATCATTTCTAGATAACAATTAAATACCTTATTGTGATTGTTTTCAATTAAAATGGTCAAAAAGAAACAAAAATAGCCTCTTTTAGCAAAGAGCAACTTATCAAGCAAGAATTTTGCAAGGACTGTCTGTCAGTGGTCTGATTGGGGTGGGGAAAACTATCTGATATTTGCGTCGAGGTTTGGAACTATTTTTGTTATTGGTCTATTAACTAATTTACCGCCTGGTGATAACACCAAGCAGTAGTGATGGGTAACCAATGCCTTTGGGGCTTTCACTCAATTGTGCCGAAAAACTGTTAATAACTGAACTTTTAACACAGTGCACCTTAGAGACATCTACTGGTCAGGAATACAAATCAGCATGTTTATATAAACCTGTTTTCCCATTGCCTCTATCAAAATGTCATGGGGCAATGGATAGGCGTGAGCGTTGGTAAACAAACTTTTTGCCCTGTTTACTTTGCATCCATGGTTGGTGATTTCACCAAAATGTCGGTTATTTTTCGGGTTTTAAACAACTTATTGACTGACTTCGGTTCAATTATTTTAATTTCATTTAGTTCTTTTTTCTTCTTTGATCTCCATGTGCACATTGCTCTAGAAATAAATCCAATCCCGTTTGAACTGTAAGGAGTTGTAGTTTCCAACAGGCCAATATTCTACATACTTTATTGTATTAAACTGTGGTAATTAACAACAATGACCATAATCCATAGCGCATCTACTTGGTCTGTGTATCATTTACGACTGCTATGGAAGAGACAAGAATTCGCAATCGTGAGGACATAGAGAGCAGCTGATGCTTCTCGAGGTCTCTTTACCTGAAAATGCAGGATCAAAGTGATTGATAGTTGGTATTCAGCCATCATAAAAGTATGCCTTATTTACTTAGAAGAACTACAAAACAGTGATTTTTGTCAGACAGCACAGGCAGCAGCTCCACAGAGATGAGATGATGACTTGCTTGGAATGAAATAGTAATCATATAAAATGCACAACTGAAATATTTTATTAAAGTGAATAAATTATAGTTTGTATGTGTTAAGCAGTAATGCGCAATCATGGAACTTTTATAAATCGTTTTATTCTGTGTTACAGCATTCAACCAAAATAATTGAAACCGAAAATAGTAATTATTTTTTTATATTATTTTATCGAAACACCAGCATCCTGAAGTCGCCTCTTCACTGTTGACATTGAGACTGGTGTTTTGCGGGTACCATTTAATGAAGCTGCCAGTTGAGGACTTGTGAGAGGCATCTGTTTCTCAAACTAGACACTCTAATGTACTTGTCCTCTTTCTCAGTTGTGCACCGGGCCTCCCACTCCTCTTTCTATTCTGGTTAGAGACAGTTTGTGCTGTTCTGTGAAGGGGTAGGCCATTTTGAGCCTGTAATCAACACTGTCTACACTGTATTTCTGATCAATTTGATGCTATTTTAATGGATGAAAAATGTGCTTTTCTTTCAAGAACACGGACATTTCTAAGTATCCCCAAACTATTGAATGGGTATGTAATATATATTATTATTTTTTACAATGGAGCCACAGTCTCTTGTATGATTTAGGTTGTTAAATAAAAAATGAACAGCCTATGCTTATCAAAACACTTGATTTAAAAGTTAGAAATACAATGTAACCAGTGTTTCAAAGAAAAAAATGAACATCCAAACAGGGATTCGTTCCTGTGCATTAAGAACACAGACTCAATTGCTGCTGCTGTACAGGCAGAACCACCTGTCATGCGAGAACTGGAGAAGAATGTTTATATTAACCCTGTAAATAGTGCCCAGCAGGGCTCAATGTCTTGGAAGCCACAGCGGGATCCACTGAGGGAGGGATCAAACTAAGCTTTGTATGTCATTTATTACGTGGTAACTGCTTGTCAACATTCCTTTGGCTGTTTAATTTACAATCACTGAGAAAGACAATTCTAAATAGGCACTCAAGATTCAATGGTGTGCTACAATTTCAGAATAGATTATTCTACCTTATGGCGCTGTGCCCTGAGCTACAGTAGCTTTCCACCTGCTAAGAAGGTGAAATGTCTAGATAAAAACAAAAATCTGCTAGCAGTGATCGGCTCTCTGTTACGACACCTGTCAGATGCTTGTGGGACCACCAACGCTTCCAATGTCATCATCACGTGATATTTTTACTTTTAATACGAGCATCGATATGTTGTGTCGAATCAGTAGTGCTATCAACCATCCCATCACTACCAGGCATGCAAAAACTCAAACCCACCAAAGCAGGCTGAGATGTATTTTCCAACCGTTCTTCTACTTAAATAGAATATTCCGGATTTCACAATATTATTCCAACCTCGTAGTGTGGAAATACATACCATTGGTGGTTAGTGCTGTTTATGATGAGAGAGGAGAACATTTTTTAAAATTTTTCCCTGTTTCATTTGCTTCCGTTTTAAGAAATGTTTTTCAACAGAATTGCCAGAGTGAATACACCTCTGATCATGCGTAAACACCACGTTGTATTCCTTCTCGCCTCTATGCACTCTTCTCTTCTCACCTTTATCCATTCCTTTGTGGACTTCAATGCACAACAAATCAGCTGTATGTGAGCAGGCTAAAAAAAACTCCTACAATCATGCAGTAACATGAATGTTTAGTCAGTAGGCAGTTACACCGACGGGCCCTGGTGGCAATAAATTAATAAAACCAAAAGCTTACCTTGACTTGGAGGTATGTTGTTGGATAGTCACAGCCAGCTAACATTAGCTAACATAGCATCCCTCTGTTTGAGCCGGGTGTTTGAGTAGGCTAAACTAGCCAGCTGCATTTGCTAGCTAGGTAAGTGAACCTGAACGTGAAAAATGGCACTCCTCTCTTCTCTTTCATTTTTTAAAATATTAATTTGTTAAACTGTTCAACTATTGTCTTTCTCTCTCTGAGTCAATTACTCACCACATTTTATGCACTGCAGTGCTAGCTAGCTGTATCTTATGCTTTCAGTACTAGATTAGTTATCTGATCCTTTGATTGGGTGGACAACATGTGAGTTCATGCTGCAAGAGCTCTGATAGGTTGGAGGACGTCCTCTGGAAGTTGTCATAATTACTTTTTAAATCTATGGAAGGGGGTGAGAATGAAGAGCCTCCTAGATTTTGTATTTGAAGTCAATATAACAAGAGGAGGAGGGAATCTAGCTGTCCTCCGGCTACACCATGGAGTGCTGTTGAGGCTACTGTAGACCTTCATTGCAAAACAGTGTGTTTTAATAAATTATTTGGTGAAATGTGAATCTATTTAGTATAGTTTTGTCTAAATGTTTTACATTTATTTGTATGAAGTTCACTGAGGAGGATGGTCCTCCCCTTCCTCCTCTGAGGAGCCTCCGACATGCATGCATACAGTACCAGTCAAATGTTTGGACACACCTACTCATTCAAGGGTTTTTCTTTATTTTTATGATTTTCTACATTGTAGAATAATAGTGAAGACATCAAAACTATGAAATTACACACATGGAATCATGTAGTAACCCAAAAAGTTTTCAACAAATCAAAATATATTTGAGATTCTTCAATGTAGCCACCCTTTGCCTTGATGACAACTTTGCACACTCTTGGCATTCAGATTCACGAGGTCGACACCTGGAATACATTTCAAATTCAAGTGAATTTGTGGAATATCTTACCTTAATGCGTGTCAGCCAATCAGTTGCGTTGTGACAAGGTAGGGGTGTAGCCCTATTTGGTAAAATACCAAGTCCAAATTATGGCAAGAACAGCTCAAATAAGTAAAGAAAAAATGACAGTCCATCATTACTTTAAGACATGAAGGTCAGTCAATCCGTAAAATTTCAAGAACTTTCAACATTTCTTCTAGTGCAGTTGCAAAAACCATCAAGCGCTGTCATGAAACAGTCTCTCATGAGGACCACCATGAAAGGAAGATCCAGAGTTACCTCTGCTGCAGAGGATAAGTTCATTGGTTACCAGACTCAGAAATCGGCAGTTAACTGCACCTCAGATTACAGCTCAAATAAATGCTTCAGAGTTCAAGTAACACACTTCTCAACATGAACTATTCAGAGGAGACTGTGTGAGTCAGACGTTCATGCTCGAATTGCAGCAAAGAAACCACTACTAAAGGACACCAATAATAAGAGGCTTGCTTGGGCCAAGAAACAGGAGCAATGGACATTAGACCGGTGGAAATCGGACCTTTTGGCCTGATCAGTCCAAATTTGAGATTTTTGGTTACATCTGCCGTATCTTTGCGAGACTCAGAGTATGTGTGGTTTCCACCGTGAAGCGTGGAGGTGTGGGGGTGCTTTGTTGGTGACGCTGTCAGTGATTTATTTAGAGTTCAAGGTACACTTAACCAGCATGGCTACCACAGCATTCAGCAGCGATACACCAGTCCATCTGGTTTGCACTTAGTCCCACTATCATTTGTTTTTCAACAGCTGTGTAAGGGCTATTTGGCCAAGAAGGAGAGTGATAAAGTGCTGCATCAGATGACCTGGCCTCCACAATCAAGTGACCTCAACCCAATTGAGATGGTTTGGGATGAGTTGGACTGCAGAGTGAAGGAAAAGTAGACACAACAAGTGCTCAGCATATGTGGGAACTCCTTCAAGACGGTTGGAAAAGCATTCCTCATGAAGCTGGTTGAGAGAATGCTAAGGGTGTCCAAAGCTGTTGTCAGGGCAAAGGGTGGCTACTTTGAAGAATCTCAAATATATTTTAAAACTGGTTTGGTTACTACATGATTCCATATGTGTTATTTCATAGTTTTGATGTCTTTACTATTATTCAACGTTTGGGTGTGTGTCACAGAATATCATGTTTTTGATTGTACTGGGCCTTTAATGTTGACCAATAGCATCACCTATTGGACAGAATTATCATTAAAACAAGTAACCCGCTTTTAGATTGTTTCCTGCAGTTGAAATGTAATTGCAGGGTCCATTTTCCACCTTGTTCGGTTTTAAAATATGTTTGCATTTTCCTTTAATGTAGAGAGATGAGGAAGAAGACAGGAGGAAACGAAGGAGAGAGAAAAACAAAGTAGCAGCAGCACGCTGTAGAAACAAAAAAAAGGAGAGGACAGACTATCTACAAAGGGTGAGAGGTTTTTCTTTAATGAAATGTGAAATAATTCTCCAGTTTTCTAGGAATAAGTAATGATCTTCTTGCCCCCACTGTCTCAGGAATCGGAGAGACTAGAGGTGATGAACTCTGAACTCAAAGCTCAGATTGAGGAGCTGAAGCATGAGCGGCAGCAGCTGATCATCATGTTGAATCACCACCGCCCAACGTGCATAGTCAGGACGGACAGCGTCAAGACCCCTGAAAGTGAAGCCAACCCCCTGCTGGAGCAACTGGAGGGCTAGTGATGTCTCAGGACTCTGAGCTGAAGAGCAGGGTGTTGTTACAGTTTACAGTGAAGCCCCACTCCGGCCAACTAGCAGCACTTCGGTATCTCTGGGTTCCTGTCTTAGAGGCAAACCAGCTAAGCACACCTGCCTGGAGCCAGAGAGCCTTTAAACACAAATGTGACCCAATGTGATTGGACTTTGTGCTGGCAGTTAAACACATTCATTTTGATGTGTTGTTATTGTTTCCATTCAGGTCCCCATAGCCTCAGCCAGTATCACTGTAAATAAATAAATACATACATGGCTAAATGCAGCTTGGTGAGAAATACTCCCACTCCTGGGCAACGTGACAGATCTCTCAGGCCCCATAGGCACAGTCAGAACTTGTCCTATGTTTGTTTTTACTTGCATACTGGTTATGAACTAGTAGGGTTTTTGAATATATTTTTTTCTCTGTATTACAGTATGTGCTGATGGCAGACCGGTTGAGACGTTTTATTTTTGTTGGCGCAGGCGTCATATATGCACATAGCCTATGTATGGACTGTTTACATTATAGTTGGTCTGCTATTACTTCCAAATATGGTTCTTATTTTGAAACTTACTGTATATTATATCATATAGACACATATAAGCTATCACAAAAGGTGATACATTTTGTATTTCTGTTAAATAAATAGTTCCTTTCTCCTTTTCTCCTTTTGTTATGGTTTAGAACAGTGAACGTCTATTCGAATGGTCATTTATTCCGTGATATGAATAATGGCATTACGCAAATCCTAATTGTAAACAATATCATACTGTAAGTCCATGTAAATACAGCTGATGATTTGTCTATAGGGTTATTTAAATCAGCTGCCTGATTTGATCACTCTTCTCATTCATTTGTTTACAGGGTAAATGTAGTTTAACACTGCCATCTGATGGCAGATATTCATATAGGTTTTGGCTTGGGAGGCTATATGGACCGTAAAGGAGATGTTCAAACCAGATATGGACACGCCTGGTGTTTTTTTACAAGATAGGCTAATTGATAACAACTTCTCATTTACAACTGTGAACTGGCCAAGATAAAGCAAAGCAGTGCGACAACAACAACACAGAGTTACACATGGAACAAACAAAACATACAGTCAATAACACAATAGAAAAAAAGTCTATATACTGTGTGTGCAAATGAGGTAAGATAAGGGAGGTAAGGCAATAAATAGGCCATAGTGGCAAAATAATGACAATTTAGCAATTAAACATTGGTGTGATAGAGACGAGTGGCAGATGTGCTGAAGATGAATGTAAAGTAGAGATACTGGGCTGCAAAGGAGAGAAAAAAAACAGTATGGGGATGAGGTAGTTGGATGGGCTATGTACAGGTGCAGTGATCAGTGTGCTGCTCTGACAGCTGGTGCTTAAAGTTAATGAGGGAGATTCACTGATTTTTGCAATTCGTTCCAGTCATTGGCAGCAGAAAACTGGAAGGAAAAGGCGGCCAAAGGAGGAATAGGCCCTGGGGTGACCAGTGAAATATACCTGCTGGAGTGTGTGCTACAGGTGGGTGCTGCTGTGGTGACCAGTGAGCTGAGATAAGGCAGGGCTTTACCTAGCAAAGACTAAAAGATGACTTGGAGCCAGTGGGTTTGGCGACGAATATGAAGCGAGGGCCAGCCAACGAGAGCATACAGTTCGCAGTGGTGGGTAGTATATGGGGATTTGGAGACAAAACGGATGGCACTTTGATAGACTGCATCCAATTTGCTGAGTAGAGTGTTGGAGGCTATTTTGTAAATGACATCGCCGAAGTCAAGGATCGGTAGGAGAGTCAGTTTAACAAGGGTATGTTTGGCAGCATGAGTGAAGGATGCTTTGTTTGCGAAATAGGAAGCCAATTCTAGATTTAATTTAGGATTGGAGATTATTAATGTGAGTCTGGAAGGAGAGTTTACAGTCTAACCTGACACCTAGGTATTTGCAGTTGTCCACATATTCTAAGTCAGAACCGTCCAGAGTAGTGATGCTGGACGTGCGAGCAGGTGCGGGCAGCGATCAGTTGAAGAGAATGCATTTAGCTTTACTTGAATTTCAGAGCAGGCCACGGAAGGAGAGTTGTATGGCATTGAAGCTCGTCTGGAGGGTTGTTAACACAGTGTCCAAAGAAGGGCCAGATGTATACAGAATTGTGTCGTCTGCGTAGAGGTGGATCAGAGACTCACCAGCAGCAAGAGCGACATCATTGATGTATACATAGAAGATAGTCGGCCCAAGAATTGAACCCTGTGGCACCCCCATAGAGACTGCCAGAGGCCTGGACAACAGGCCCTCCAATTTGACATACTGAACTCTATCAGAGAAGTAGTTGGTGAACCAGGCGAAGCAACCATTTGAGAAACCAAGGCTATCGAGTCTGCCGATGAGGATGTGGTGATTGACAGAGTCAAAATTCTTGGCCAGGTCAATGAATAAGGCTGCACAGTATTGTTTCTTATCGATGGCGGTTAAGATATCGTTTAGGACCTTGAGCGTGGCTGAGGTGCACCCATGACCAGCTCTGAAACCAGATTGCATAGCGGAGAAGGCGCGGTGGGATTCGAAATGGTCGGTAATCTGTTTTTTGACTTGGCTTTCGAAGAACTTAGAAAGGCAGGGTAGGATAGATATAGGTCTGTAGAAGTTTGGGTCTAGAGTGTCCCCCCCCCCCTTTGAAGAGGGGGATATGTTCCGCATTGCGGCGAACAACAACATTGACGAATACGCTGAGTTGGTGAGCGGGTTTAGTTGCAAGTGCATCGGCCATGTCGTACCCACAGCGTCTATTAAAGCATTCTCAAACCAGAAACCGTGGATTGATGGCAGCATTCACGCAAAACTGAAATCACGAACCACTGCTTTTAAACAGGGCAAGGGGACCGGAAACATGACCGAATACACACATTGTAGCTATTCCCTCCGCAAGGCAATCAAACAAGCTAAGCGTCAGTATAGAGACAAAGTAGAGTCGCAATTCAATGGCTCAGACACAAGAGGCATGTGGCAGGGTCTACAGTCAATCATGGACTACAAAAGGAAAACCAGCCCCGTCGCGGACCAGGATGTCTTGCTCCCAGACAGACTAACCAACTTCTTTAATCGCTTTGAGGACAATACTGACACATCCCGCTACCAAAACCTGCAGGCTCTCCTTCACTGCAGCCGACGTGAGAAAAACATTTAAACGTGTCAACCCTCGCAAGGCTGCAGGCCCAGACGGCATCCCCAGCCGCATCCTCAGAGCATGCGCAGACCAGCTGGCTGGTGTGTTTATTGAGATATTCAATCAAACCTTATCCCAGTCGGCTGTCCCCACATGCTTCAAGAGGGCCACCATTGTTCCTGTTCCCAAGAAAGCTAAGGTAACTGAGCTAAATGACTACCGCCCGGTAGCACTCACTTCCGTCAACATGAAGTGCTTTGAGAGGCTAGTCAAGGACCATATCACCTCCACCCTACCTGACACCCTAGACCCACTCCAATTTGCTTACCACCCCAATAGGTCCATAGACGACGCAATCACACTGCACACTGCTCTGACCCATCTGGACAAGAGGAATACCTATGTGAGAATGCTGTTCTTCGAATACAGCTCAGCATTTAACACCATAGTACCCTCCAAACGCGTCATCAAGCTCGAGACACTGGGTCTCGACCCGCCTTGTGAGGGTAAGTAACAACATCTCCACCCCGCTGATCCTCAACACTGGGGCCCCACAAGGGTGCATTCTCAGCCCTCTCCTGTACTCCCTTTTCACCCACGACTGTGTGGCCATGCACGCCTCCAACTCAATCATCAAGTTTGTAGACGACACTACAGTGGTAGACTTGATTACCAACAACGACGAGACAGCCTACAGGGAGGAGATGAGGGCCCTAGGAGTGTGGTGTCAGGAAAATAACCTCACACTCAATGTCAACAAAACAAAGGAGATGATCGTGGACTTCAGGAAACAGCAGAGGGAGCACCCCCCTATCCACATCGATGGGACAGTAGTGGAGAGTGTAGAAAGTTTTAAGTTCCTCAGTGTACACATCACAAACAAACTGAAATGGTCCAACCACACAGACAGTGTGGTGAAGAAGGCACAGCAGCACCTCTTCAACCTTCAACCTCTTCAAGAGGTTAAAGAAATTCGGCTCGTCACCAAAAACACTCACAAACTTTACAGATGCACAATCGAGAGCATCCTGTCGGGCTGTGTCACCGCCTGGAACGGTAACTGCTCCTCCCATAACTGTAAGGCTCTCCAGACGGTAGTGAGGTCTACCTCAGGGTAGTGAAAACTACCTGCCCTCCAGGACAGCTACACCACCCGATGTCACAGGAAGGCCAACAAGATCATCAAGGACAACAACCACCCGAGCCATTGCCTGTTCACCCCTCTATCATCCAGAAGGCGAGGTCAGTATAGGTGCAGTCTCTGCGGTAGCAGAGAGAAGAGTCTATGAATTGGGTGACTGGAGTATTTGACCATTTTTGGGCCTTCCTCTGACACCTAGTATATATGTCCTGGATGATGCTTGACCCTCTGCAGCGCCTTCTGGTCAGATGCAGAACAGTTGCCATACCAGGTGGAGATGGAACCGGTCAGGATGCTCTCAATGGTGTAGCTGTAGAACTTTTTGAGGATTTAGGGACCCATGCCAAATCTTTTTAGTCTCCTGAGGGGGGAAAAGTGTTGTCGTGCCCTCTTCCCGACTGTTTTGGTGTGTTTGGACCATGATAGTTCTTTGGTGATGTGGACACCAAGGAACTTGAAACTCTCGACCCGCTCCACTACAGTCCCGTCAATGTTAATGGGGGCCTGTTCGGCCCTCCTTTTCCTGTAGTCCACGATCATCTCCTTTGTCTTGCTCACAGTGAGGGAGAGGTTGTTGTCCTGACACCACACTGCCAGGTCTCTGACCTCTCTATAGGCTCTCTCATCGTTGTCGTTGATCAGGCCTACCACTATTGTGTCGTCAGCAAGCTTAATGATGGTGTTGGAGTCATGTTTGGCCACGCAGTCCTTGGTGAACAGGGAGTACAGGAGGGGCATGGCACGCACCCCTGAGTGGCCTCGCTGTTGAGGATCAGCGTGGCATATGTTTTCTTGCCTACCCTTACCACCTGTGGTGGCCCATCAGGAAGTACAGGATCCAGTTGCAGAAAGAGGTGTTTAGTCCCAGGGTCCTTAGCTTAGTAATGAGCTTTGTGGGCACTATGGTGTTGAACGCTGAGCTGTAGTCACTGAACAGCATTCTCACAAAGGTATTCCTTTTGTCCAGGTGGGAAAGGGCAGTGCGGAGTGCGATTGAAATTGCATCATCTGTGGAGCTGTTGGGGCAGTATGTGAATTGGAGTGGGTCTAGGGTTTCCGGGATGATGGTGTTGATGTGAGCCATGACCAGCTTTTAAAAGCGCTTCATGGCTACTGACAAGAGTGCTACGGGGCGGTAATCATTTGTGCAGGTTAACTTTCAAGCCCTGCTCCATTTAAAAAAATTACAAAATATTTTACCTTTAATTAACTATGCAAGTCAGTTAAGAACAAATTCTTATTTTCAATGACAGCCTAGGAACAGTGGGTTAACTGCCTGTTCAGGGGTAGAACGACAGATTTGTACCTTGTCAGCTCGGGGGTTTGAACTTGCAACCTTCCGGTTACTAGTCCAGCGCTCTAACCACTAGGCTACCCTGCCGCCCCCTAGTCCATCTGACGAGCGTCAGAGCCAGTGTAGTAGGATTCAGTCTTACTCCTGTTTTGATGTTTTCCATGTTCGATGGTTTGTCTGAGGGCGTAGCGGGATTTCTTATAAGTGTCCGGATTAGTGTCCTGCTCCTTGAAAGTGGCATCTCTAGCCTTTAGTTCGGTGAGGATGTGGCCTGTAATCCATAGCTTCTGGTTGGGATATGTACGTACGATCACCGTGGTGACGGCTTCGTCGATGCACTTATTGATGAAGCCGGTGAGTGAGGTGGTATACTCCTCAATGGCATTGGATGAATTCCAGAACATATTTCAGTCTGTGCTTGCAAAACAGTCATGTAGCGTAGCATCTGCATCATCTGACCAATTTTTGCTTGTAAGCAAGAATCAGGAGGATAGAATTATGGTCAGATTTGCCAAATGGAGGGTGAGGGAGAGCTTTGTATTTGTCTCTGTGTGTGGAGTGAAGGTGGTCTAGAGTTTATTTTCCTCTGGTTACACGTGGCATGCTGGTAGAAATCAGGTAAAACGGATTTGTTTGCCTGTATTAAAATCCATGGCCAATAGGAGCTCTGCTTCTGGATGAGCATTTTCTTGTTTGCTAATGGCCTTATACTGCTCATTGAGTGTGGTCTTAGTGCCAGCATCTGTTTGTGGTGGTAAATAGACAGCTATGAATAATATAGATGAGAAGTTTTTTAGTAGATAGTGTGGTCTACAGCTTATCATAAGGTACTCTACCTCAGACGAGCAATACCTCAAGATTTCTTTAATATTAGACATCGAGCACCAGCGATTATTGTCAAATAGACACACACTCCCGCCCCTCGTCTTACCAGATGCTCTGTCCTGCCGATGCACGGAAAACCCAGCCAGCTCAGTATTATCCGTGTCGTCGTTCAGCTACGACTCGTTAAAACATAAGATATTACAGTTTTTAATGTCCCGATGATAGGATAGTCTTAATCGTAGATTGTCCAGTGTATTATCCAATGATTGCACATTGGCCAATAGTACAGATGGCAGTGCAGGTTTACTCACACTTCTCTGAATTCTCAAGACGCAACACAACCCGATCTCCTTCCCCTTTTTCTCCATCTTTTCTTCATGTGAATGATAGGGATTTGGGCCTGGACTCAAGAAAGCAGTATATCCTTTGCTTCGGACTCTCAAATCTTTGTCTAGTTTGAGGTGAGTTATCGCTGTTCTGATGTCCAGAAGCTCTTTTCGGTCATGTGAGACGGTAGGAGTAACATTATGTAAAAAATAAGTCACAAACGATGCAAAAAAACAAACTAACAAAATAGCACAGTTGGTTAGGAGCCCTTAAAATGGCAGCCATCCCCTCTGACGCCATTACTACTAATCCTTGCCTTTTGGCAATCCTGACAAGCCTCCCAGTCCCTGCCGCTGAAAAACATCCCCACAGCATGATGCTGCCACCACCATGCTTCACCATAGGGATGGTGTCAGGTTTCCTCCAGACTTGACGCTGGCATTCAGGTCAAAGAGTAAAATCTTGATTTCATCAGACCAGAGAATGTTGTTTCTCATGGTCTGAGAGTCTTTAGGTGCCTTTTGGCAAACTCCTAGCGGGCTGTCATGTGCCTTTTACTAAGAGTGGCTTCCGTCTGGCCACTCGACCATAAAGGCCTGGTTGGTGGAGTGCTGCAGAGATGGTTGTCCTTCTGGAAGGTTCTCCCATCTCCACAGAGGAACTCTGGAGCTCTGTCAGAGTTAACATCGCGTTCTTGGTCACCTCCCTGATCAAGACCCTCATCCCCCGATTTTTCAGTTTGGCAGGGTGGCCAGCCCTAGGATGAGTCTTGGTGGTTCCAAACTTCTTCCATTTAAGAATGATGAAGGCCACTATGTTCTTGGGGACCTTCAATACTGCAGACATTTTATTTTACCCTTCCCCAGATGTGTGCCTCGACACAATGTCTCGGAGCTCTATGGACAATTCCTTCTACCACATGGCTTGGTTTTTTCTCTGACATGCACTGTGAACTGTGGAACCTTATATAGACAGGTGTGTGCCTTTCCAAATCATGTCCAATCAATTGAATTTATTCCAATCAAGTTGTAGATACATCTCAAGGATGATCAATGGAAACAGGAGTAGAAAGGGTCTAAATACTTATTACATTTGCAAACATTTCTGAAAAACTGTTTTCGCTTTGTCATTATGGGGCATTGTGTGTAGATTGATGAGGAAAACATTTATTTAATCAATTTTAGAATAAGACTGTAAGGTAACAAAATGTGGAAAAAGGGAAGGGGTCTGAATGTTTTCTGAATGCACTGTATATGGAGTACACAATGCAATGAAATGCTTACTAGCATGTACCTTGTTGACAATGCAACAACAATAGAAAAAGTAAGTAGCTAAGTGAATAAAAAGAGTAATAAAAATAAAAGCTCAATAAAATAATTTCACCAATTGATTAATGGGCAGTTTTTTTTAACCAAATAGTTGTGAGATAGCTATAAATCAGTCGTTCTGCCCCTGATCAAGGCAGTTAACCCACTGTTCCTAGGCCGTCATTGTAAATAAGAATTTGTTCTTAACTGACTTGCCTAGTTAAATAAAGGTTAAATAAAAAAATAAAAAAAGATAGCCTGTATGGGAATAACAGACAGCATGTTTACCTGTCGAATGGAATAGATTATAAGACCTCTATGATTCATTTCATTTAGTCAGTTCTACCTCAACATTGCTAATTTTAAACAGGGTTAAATATAATGTTGTAGTAAAGTTCAGCTTCAGTCCACAGGTCGGCACTGTGTCACTGTCAGAAGATATGGGGTGGAAGGGTAGCCTAGTGGTTAGAGTGTTGGACTAGTAACCGAAAGGTTGCAAGTTTGAATCCCCGAGCTGACAAGGTCTGTCGTTCTGCCCCTGAACAGCTATAAATCAGTTGTTCTGCCCCTGAACAAG
The DNA here is from genome assembly GCF_021184085.1 of Oncorhynchus gorbuscha. Taxonomy (NCBI): domain Eukaryota; kingdom Metazoa; phylum Chordata; class Actinopteri; order Salmoniformes; family Salmonidae; genus Oncorhynchus; species Oncorhynchus gorbuscha. The sequence continues at coordinate 70,662,591 of NC_060182.1, read as the reverse complement.
GCAGTTAACCCACTGTTCCTAGGCTGTCATTGAAAATAAGAATTTGTTCTTACACAACACTAAACAACACAACACTAAACAATACATGAATTGCACTACAACGGTGACAAATGGTGCCCAAAAACTGTTAGGGCCTGTCCCAACAGCAGAGTCCCAACAGCAGAGTCCCAACAGCAGTCCCAACATCTTACCGCTGCTACACCTGGCTATCAGTGGAGCCTTGTCTGGCAGCAAAACAGCTCATTCAGCCTCATTTACTGCCTTTAAAAAATATATAGCTGATATAGCTGACTTGCTTAAACAAATGTGGTTCAACTGACAATTGAGATGTACAAACTATGTCATAAGGGGATGACAATTGGCTAAGAGGCCATCTGTAATTTTGATTAAGACAATGAGTGAGCTATGACGAACGTAATGTTCGTCAATATAACTATTTATTTAGCACTTTTGAAATGTACAGCAACATATTTCAGAACATGGGCCGTTGTTACAGTGCTCTGCCTGTACACCAAGTTAGAACTGTAGGCTAAACAAAGTGGGCATATAAGCAGGCAATGAAAGCTCTTACAATATTTGATGATTACATTATCTCTAAAACAGGTTATTGAGTGACAGAACACTGAGCCAATCACGACGTAACGCTTCATATTTTCTGCTGGCTTGCCCGACCACAACAGAACGCACTGAGCTAGGCTGCAGACATGCATTACTCAAGAAAAAAAAGAGACCATGTTTATATGTGGCTTTATTAACTCAATGATATATATGATTTTTTACATTGTTTGCAAACTGGTATGTGACACGTATTAATGACAAAATAACATGCCTGTTTTTGCAAAAAATGTGTGGCTCTGCCCCACCTACCCTGAATGACAAGTCACCACTGCTTATATCAATATCCTTAGCTTGCCCATTCACTAAATATACTGTTCATTAACTCTGACTGACAGCTAATAGCTTAAGGATGCTGACTGCTAACGCTAGCTTATTTTCATTAGCCAACCCTTATGCTGAGGGAGCCTAGCTTGTTAGCTACCACCAACCCTGCAAAAACCTGTGGCTAACTCTGCTGCCTCAACCTCAACCTGCTCATCTTTTTGCCACTCCTTAAGAATACATTTTGAATATCCATAATTGCTCTGTGCTATGCTGCAGACTGACTGAGTGACAGACATTTTGCTGAGTGATGACATTGACATCTAACCGGTGCTGTAGGGGTGGGGGAATGGTCAAGGGACATGAGCGGTCCACTGGTAAAATTAGTCGGTAAAATGTTTTATTTTATACTGCATAGGACAGGTGATGTGTGTGTGTGTGTGTTGTTTTTTTTACCACCAAAAGGTTCAGGGCTTGATCAAAAGCATCTGGGCTGAAGCCCTTCAAGCCCAGGCCTAATGACGCCACTGTAATTGTGTACACTGTTTGTTTATTAATTCATTGTCACATTTAGCAAGAAACATGTTTGTAAGAAGCAATATGGGTCATTAAATGCTAATTATAATTTGTTCTGTCAGTCACGTCGTGTGCGGAAGTTTTCCTTGTGATTGGTTCAACTTCCATCAGGGTGGAGATAGAGTTTGGACATCACGTGGTGTTATAATAAGCCGATTGGAATTTTCCTCTGAGCAAAAGCACTATCACCGACCTATTCAGGACATTCTTATGTTAAGAGAAACATAGGCTGTATGTATGATTCCCCATTTCAAGTTTTGGAACTTTGTATCATTATATAATAAGAGATGATATTTAACATTAGCCTACATTATACCCTGGTTTACTATTTGGCTTGCAGCTGTCTGCTTTTTAATAGCTAGTTAGAAGATATTGCTCACCGAGCATTTTGACGTTAGTTGCACATTTAAAAAGTTTAGATGTGTTGCGCGTTAGCCTACACTGCGTGCTCATTTTGAATAATACAATAATTTAAGTTGCAGTTTCTGTAGACTAAACTAACAGTGCGCGCAGGTACACAAGGGTACCCAAAAACGTTGTCATTATGGGCGACAATCCTGACTTTGATAACAAAGCAATTAAAGAGGAGAAAAATGGTCTGGATCTGAGGAAAACGAACCCTTCCAAATCCGTGGACATGGAGGAACAAATTGAATGTACGAGCATCTCGAATGAGAACCAGGACAATAGGCCTTCAACTACCACGCGTTTATACAAAAGGAGATGGGTGATGGTGTTCCTTTTCAGCTGTTACTCCCTGTGCAACGCATTTCAATGGATCCAATACGGAATAATCAACAATATTTTTATGAAATTCTACAATGTGGACTCTTTTACCATTGACTGGATGTCAATGGTCTATATGTTGACCTATATTCCTTTTATATGGCCTGTCTCCTGGCTTTTGGACAAAAAGGGACTGCGGCTCATAGCACTGATGGCCACTGCAATTAATTGCCTTGGGACATGGATCAAGGTGGCCAGCGTCAGGTCAAACTTATTTTGGGTGACGATGCTCGGACAGTTTGCAAGTTCCCTATCCCAGGTCTTCATCCTTGGGATGCCCTCCCGCCTGGCATCGGTTTGGTTTGGTTCCGAAGAGGTGTCCACCGCCTGTTCCATCGGCGTTTTTGGGAATCAGGTGAGTTTCTCCCACCTCAAGCAAAGGTTCCCTATTACGTTAAAAAGAGTTGCGATTGATTTCGTTTCTAATTCGCCTAACATATTGATTGACGGATCAAAATAAAGATTGCACATAAATTTGGTGTTTTGAAAAAGGTCGGTCTTAGAGGAGAAGTAACTTATTATTTGACATCTTAGATGATGAATGAATAATGAATAGGAACATCTCAATGTCTTAAACTGGACAGTTCATTGGCTCAGACGACATATAGGCCTACAGTATGGCATGTATGACCAATGGCCATCAAGAGATGGTCCTTACTTTTTGTGGTATTTTAGATGTAAAAGTTGTTTAGACAAATGATCATACGTTGAAAGTGGTTAACATGTTATGATTTAGCCCAGAGCAATCCATATGCATTCACACATGGATCTAGGCTACTGGCATTCTGCAATGGATGCTTTGTTGAGCATTGAGAGCATCTTGAGCATGCATTCTCTTTTAATAAAGTTCTGACACGGTGAACACAATCTGGATCTGAAAGTATCTACAACCCTTCTTAAGGCGAGATTTGTCTTATTTCCTCCCTCAAAACACCCAATTAATCCAATTATAGATTGGGTAGTTGACTTCTAAATGCAATATGTAATATGTATAATTACACTACTGCAATATGCCTGTATTCAGTATCCAACGACGTTGAAGTCAAACCTCAAACTGGAGGCCATTTGAGACTTACAATGCTGAGGCAAATGATGAAAGTCAAATCAATTTATTGGCGATTATGAAAGAATGTTCATAATACCTTTTGAGCTGTATATTATTCTCCATTAGAGGTTAATATTGCTGATCCTGTGGACTCACTAATCCAGGCATATAGTGAGTTACATGCATAGTGACAAGCATGTCCTAAAAACTGATCTGAGATGATTTTCATAGGCAGCTTCACATCCACTGCTCCAATAAAGTAGCTTTCCAACCAACCGCAGGCATTTTGTTCTTTGTGAGCCTCTTTGCTGGATGGTCTCTTTTCAGAGCTCACTTTTGTATGGATTTAAAATATATCTGATTTAGCCTACTTTTATGACTCAAGTAGCCCTGTGGTTAAGTGTTTGAGTTGATAACAATGATATACTAAACATGCTGTTTGAGCTTAGTTACCAGTATAGCTTTGTGCTCAAATAATAATATTAAATATGTATTTTTTGGTGTGTGTGTGTGTGTTTGTGTGTGTGTGTGTGTGTGTGTATGTGTGTGTGTGTGTGTGTGTATGTGTGTATGTGTGTATGTGTGTGTGTGTGTATGTGTATGTGTATGTGTATGTGTATGTGTGTGTGTGTGTGTATGTGTGTATGTGTGTGTGTGTGTGTGTGTGTGTGTGTGTGTGTGTGTGTGTGTGTGTGTGTGTGTGTGTGTGTGTGTGTGTGTGTGTGTGTGTGTGTGTGTGTGTGTGTGTGTGTGTGTGTGTGCGTAATGTGTTGAGTAGGGTGGGGAGTTTTTTTTTCTCCTGCAAGTTCAACTCTACATCTTTCCAACCCCATATCTTCCTACCTATCCAATCATCTCCTTGGGATGTAGCCCTTTCTGTATGGATGATCTCTTTGAATATGTATACTTTTTTTAAAACAATTCAGCTCTCATGCTTAGAATGTTTCAGACAGACACTGACATAAAAGGTTATACCCTAATGCTAACCTGAAAATTGCAACATACAAATCTTGAAACTCCATGAGAAGACATCATGTCAAACCATTTCAACATTTTTGTGTGTACCTTTTTCTAAATTGCAGCACATTTCAATATGTCATCACCATAACTGTCAAATACACAACATTGAGCATCTCTATAGCTGAATGATGGACAAAACATTTCAGAAGTATTTCTGTTATGTTTTCTAATACAACTCAATGGATCTTACACGATTGGCTATGTTTCTTGAGAATTCTGTCACTACAGCAATTTATGGAATTCAAAGAAAAACTCTGAAAAATGTGAAAATATAAAGGTAAGTAAGGGGAAATGACATGGTACAATTCCACCATCTTCTGCCAGTACAGTGTATGCAGCTGTACAGTAGGCTATGCAGCTGTACAGTAGGCTACACTTAATGTATGCCATTTAGCAGACGCTTTTATCCAAAGCAACTTACAGTCATGTGTGCATACACACCTAATGCATTAATGCAGCTACTTTTCTACAGGTATGTTAAATTGTCGCTCTTTTAAAAATCCTTTATGTATTTATGAGGAAATCCGCTAAAATATTTTATGAAACGAATAGACTAGCCTATTATTGATAAAACCAAAGATTAGACACTTCATACACTCCAGTGGGTGGTGAAGACATTCCAGGACATCACTGGCACCGTGCTCCCTCCCATCTATCTATTCGAAACGGTGCCTGACGAAGGCCAGCAGCGTGATCAAGGACCCCACTCACTCCAGCCATGAGCTGTTCTCTCCCTTACTGTCGGGCAGACGACATCGGACCATGAGGTCTGATACCAACAGGCTCGGAGACAGTTTCTATCTACAAGCCATCAGACTGCTGAAAACCTGAACTGGATTGACCACCTGCACAGCCTCTCCGCAATTTAGCACACATGCACTCACTCAAGTGCACACCCACACAGATATGCACTCATCCATACACACATACACGCACGCACACACGGACGCACACACACATACACTCACACATTCATGCTAAACACACATCACAACTGCTGCTACCAGACCCTTGTTGTATCTTTGGCTATGCCGGATTAAGTGAAAAGACATTCTATTCTATAAAATACTTTCTCCGTAATTAATATTACCTGATTGAGCTAATCATGTAAATGTAATTAACTAGAAAATCGGAGCACCACGAAATAATATTTATAGAGCTGTTATCTTCCGAATAATCTCTTAAAGACCAAGTAATATTTTACATCAATAGCAGTTAATATTAATCGTCACCTTATTTCAGTCTCATCTAAAAGTTGTAAATTCTTGGTTATCTTCACGAACCCTGGCTAACAAGTTGAATCAGCAATACAAAATTGGGTTAAATTACTTATTTACTAAATACGTAACCAATCACACTGAATTACATATACACAGAATGAATCATACCTTGATTACAAATGATGTCATAAAGGAAAATGTCCCTAGCGGACGGAACATATATGACAGCTGGTTACACAAAGGAAAGTGGGTTGGGTTTGAGTGAAAGAGTGGGAAGACTGAAGAACAAAGTGTGAAGCTGTGATATCGTAAATACAATATCCTATGTATTCTAAATTACCGCCCATTTGGAAAAGGAAAATGCAATAAATATTTACTCTGAGCTGCGCTTCAATAGGTTGGTGGTAGATGGATGGCCGTGTTGCCCAACAGAGTCCTTTGTCCTTTGAAGAGTGTCTCTGGTGGGGAACGGGAAATGTTGTAGTGTCGTCGTTGGGTAGTAGACGGGATACGCTGTCTGTCCTTTCGTAGCCCACATTTTTAGCTGATGTTGCTAACTCAACGGCTGGGATGTCTCACTTCTTTAGTGAATAAGAGTTCAAAGTTCATACCATTCACAACGAAAGCTCACGCTGAGGTTGGCTTAGTTCTGTAGTTGACATGTTAGTCCTTTTTAACGTATGAACCGTAGTCCTCACGTCCTCGGAACAGGAGGTTATATTGACGTCAAGGCTTAATATAGGAAGGGTGAGGAGGGCGTGTTTCATTGGTTATAACCAATGTCTCTTCACGTGGGCGGGCCACTGAGTTGGGCCTAATTCGTTTTCCCCTTTTTAATTCACTCATAGAAACCCAATTCTCACATTTTAGAAGCTAAAATCACATTTCATCCCATCACAAATAATTTCATATTCAAACATTTAAATTGCACAACAATTCCATGTGAATCTGATAACTATAATGTGTAGACTTTCCACTGTAGTGTTTAAGTCATCCTATCATTAATGAGAATGTATCAGATGACAACCGAACTGACATCATATTCATTATGTACCAGCGCATATGTTCAACTGGTTCGGTTACCAAAATATGGTTAATTTCCCCTCACCTTCTGATGTTCCCAGAATCTCTATGTTAACCAAGAGATTTTCAATAGACACATCAGTAGGGTAGAGAGAGGAAAAAGGGGGGAGGGGTATTTATGACTGTCATAAACCTACCCCCAGGCCAGCGTCATGACACTCTTATTATAATTGCTAAACACTGTACAATTGTAATACGTGCAAACAACCCCCCTTCCAAAAACATGTGTAAATATTGGACTATAAATTGTGCCTTCCTGTATTATACTTATGCAAAACAATATATACACTACCGTTCAAAAGTTTGGGGACACTTCGAAATGTCCTTGTTTTTGGAAGATAAGCACATTTTTTGTCCATTAAAATAACATCAAATTGATCAGAAATACAATGTAGACATTGTTAATGTTGTAAATTACTATTTTAGCTGGAGACGGCTGATTTTTAATGGAATATCTACATAGGCGTACAGAGGCCCATTATCAGCAACCATCACTCCTGTGTTCCAATGGCACGTTGTGTTAGCTAATCCAAGTTTATCATTTTAAAAGGCTTGCTAGAAAACTCTTTTGCAATTATGTTAGCACAGCTGAAAACTGTTTTTCTGATTAAATAAGAAATCAAACTGGCCTTCTTTAGACTAGTTGACTATCAGGTGCATCAGCATTTGTGGGTCCGATTACAGGTAAAAAATTACCTGAAACAAATAACTTTCTTCTGAAACTCGTCAGTCTATTCTTGTTCTGAGAAATGAAGGCTATTCCATGCGAGAAATTACCAAGAAACTTAAGATCTCGTACAACGCTGTGTACTACTCCCTTCACAGAACAGCACAAACTGGCTCTCACCAGAATAGAAAGAGGAGTGGGAGGCCCCGGTGCACAACTGAGTAAGAGGACAAGTACATTAGAGTGTCTAGTTTGAGAAACAGACACCTCGCAAGTCCTCAACAGATTCATTAAATAGTACCCGCGAAGCACCAGTCTCAACGTCAACAGTGAAGAGGCAACTCTGGGATGCTGGCCTTCTAGGCAGAGCTGCAAAGAAAAAGACATATCTCAGACTGGTCAGTAAAAATTTACAGATTAAGATGGGCAAAAGAACACAGATACTGGATTGAGGAACTCTGCCTAGAAGGCCAGCATCCCGGAGTTGCCACTTCACTGTTGACTTTGAGACTGAAATCTATCCTAATATTCAGCTATATTTCAAATAGCAGATATTTAAAAAAAAAATTCTTTCTTTCCTTTATTGCATATGTGGATAAGCTTAATAGCAGGCTTACTTTTTAACGAACAATCTTTACATGGCCTATTTGGAATGCATTTGTAGTTTTAGTCTCAGTTTACATAAAAAGGATGGTGTTGGTCGGGCTTCAAGCTTGCTGGGAAGTTGTTCCTTCTCCTTTTCAGTTAAAGGTTTATGATCAGCAGTTGTATAGGACATAGCAGAGACTGAAGGGGCAGTATACCATTGCAATTTTCCACTGTGCTCAATCCCATGAGAGCTATAGACAGCTTTTCTTTTGACTTGAATATAATATGGACTGGGTCTGGCCCTACAGTCATATATACATAATCATAAGATGTGTCTTGTGTTTAGTTGAAAAATGTACACAAATAGACATATAACCCACAATAAGTAGAACACAACTTGTCGTTTTATGACAGGCTACATTATATAGCAGTGGTGCCTGGAGAAGTGGGCATACTCTAATTTTGCCCAAAATTTCTTAAACAGACCACCCGGTCAAGGAAAGGTGCCCTGTGTCAAGAATTCTATGACAAACTCTGACATACACTCTGAATAACTTAAAATGATCAATCCCATATTGGTCTTTCACAGTCAGGCCAATCCAAGCTGTACTGTGCAAGTAGGCAAATAGTAGAACTACTATTGAAATAGATAAATGAGGCTGTCAACTAAGTCTGAAATACACAGGTTTCTGATTTTTTCTTTTTTTTCTTCAGGTTTTCACTTTCAAAGTCACACTTTTCTCATAAAAACAACAACAATTTTGGATGTTTTAAGTCCACAACAAAGCTTAAACCACATCTGGAGACCACTTTCAAAGTCTGGGGAAAAATCAACTAAATGTAGATTTTTGAGTGTAGTTACCCTGTAATTCAACTGTGCATTCACCTAGCACTGTTGTTTGGTTAGCAGGGTTTCTGTAGCGCACATGATATGGAGTTTGCAAAATGGCCACTGGATTGATGCCAGTAGTGGAAAAAGTACCCAATTGTCATACTTACTTAAAAGTAAAAATACCTTAATAGAAAATGAGTCACCCAGTAAAATACTACTTGAGTAAAAGTCTAAAAGTATTTGGTTTTAAATATACTTGAGTATCAAAGGTAAATGTAATTGCTAAAATATACTTAAGCATCAAAAGTAAATCATTTCAAATTGCTTATATTAAGCAACCCAGATTTTCTTGGAGGCTTGAACGAGGAGAGCAACACCACACCTCATGTAGTAGTACATCCTAGCCATGTCGAGCTCTCTGTAAATAGATTTTAGACTTGTGTAACCAACACACAGGGTGCCAAAACAATTCTTTAGGTCTCAGGCAAGGTTAGGCCTACTCATCAATCATGTGTGGTACCTGAACCACCTCAGTTACAAATCCCCATCCTTGGACCTCTTTTTCCTCATAAAAACCCACTTGAGCAACAGAACAAATGTGAATGACAGGGTTCGAACAAGTGTCACATCAGAAAAGCACATTAGTTCGCTAAACCAAAGCCTATAGCCAATGTAACTCTTCAGGTATCAGGCAAGGTTACTCAACATGAAAACAACTAACCAGGATGAAGTGGTTTGGTGAACACACACGTGATGAGTAACTTTGCCTGAGACCAGAAAAATGTAATTAGCTTCTCAAGATAAATTGCCTATAGGCTTTGGCTTAGCAGGCTAAGATGTCTTTCTGGTGTACAGAATACCAGGTTCGAATCCCTAGGCTACCTGGCTAAAATGCTTCCTCGCTAGCCTAACTCATGGGCAACGATGCGCCGGACAGCTAGTTAACATTAGCATACTACATCTAGCTACATGTTGAACTTCCATCCTCTCAGGCCAGGGGCACAATTTATGGATTTATGGTTGGATCAGAATCACTGTTATAATCATTGGCTAGGGTTAGGGTTCAAATCACAGCTGAGCTCATTCAGTTTAACTCAATGCTGATTGGCTATTATAAAAAAATATATCAAGGGAGGCCAAATACTCGCTGGTTTCCTTGTATTCAATGCTACGGGCAGCAATAATGTCATACTCTTTTTGATTAGACATCATCATAGATACGCTATACATACTGAGACAGAGGGGCGCTGTTTTCTTTCTCGAATGCTTTCCCCGGTGAGATACATTCAGCCTCTTGTAAATTGAAGGACCTTTATGAAACACAGAGAGGCGAAAGATTTTAAAAAAATAAAAAATTTTACAATTATTTTTTATTGGTAAATTATTTTGGGAAGACTTGGCATCCATGCCATTTTCTGTTTACCCTTTACAATGTTTATTTTGAATGTCTGATTACAGTTTCCAATTCTCAGTTAATCCTTTTTTATTTTTATTAAAATGTTCGTTGTGGTATGAATCATTTACACGGATGTTTGTCCTGTATATTGTGTTGTTTGTGCCGTGTTATGTTGAGGATTGTGTTGCCACATTGCCGCACAAGGGTTGTATGGGGTCTTAGTTCAGGCATCTCTGGCAGTCTGTTTAATATCTATAAAACCCAGCAAATAAGACGTTTTTAACTGGTGCTATGATTCAGTTCAGAGGGGATCCTCATTTCTGGTCTGTGAAAGACATTAGGATCCCATCCCGTGAACAATATATTAATGACATTAACTTCTCAGAAATCGAATTGTATATGAGGGTTATTTGTTTACCCGAGGTCAAATCATTGCATTATTTTGAAACATGAAAGGAAACCTTTGTCATGTTGCGTGGAGGTCTCTGGGTTTCTCGTTCTGCACTAGCAGGTGCTGTGACAGAAGTTCACAACCATTTTACTCATGCTGCCAAACTGGACATATGAAAGTCTCTTCAGGCCCATATCTCTGGCCATTCCTGAAAAGAAAGGACATTTAGTGACATTTTCACAAGTGACCTGACCTCATAACTTTTAGCATCACGTTTTCACTGGATCATGAAATGACACTCACACTGCAGCATCCAATACAAAACAGGGTTTGGATCTGCTTTTGTTGTCCAGGTTTCATGGTCAACTTTATTATACATATTATTAGCCAATTTCGTCAGTACATGCTCTACCATTTGAGGTCAGGGTACCACGGAGTCATTGGCTGATAATAACAAAGATTGAAAATAAACTGGCTGAGGTTTGAGTTTATGCTCCGTTGAGGTAATGCTCAAGACAGATGATGTAATGTGATCTGGCATTAGAAGACCCTATTTACGCCACGAACACTGAGGCTATGCCCAATAACTGAAATCAAATTTTAAAAATTGTCATATGCGCCAAATACAACAGGTGTAGACTTTGAGTTTATTTTATTTTACAGGGACGGTGCACATTAATCAACTTTTCAGTAAAAGTGCTGGTTTTAGCCAGCTGGCTAACCTTCAATCGCAGTGCCTGGGCAGGTTATTAAAAACAATTACAATAACAATACAGATAAACAATGAGCAGTGAGTGCCTCCCGAGTGGCGCAGCGGTCTAAGTCACTGCATTGCAGTGCTAGAGGCATCACTGCAGGTCCGGGTTTTATCCTGGGTTGTGTCGCAGCAGGCCGAGACCGGGAGACCCATGAGGCGGCGCACAATTGGCCCAGCGTCGTCCGGGTTAGGGGAGGGTTAGGCCGGCCATGATGTCCTTGTCCCATCGCGCTCTAGCGACTCCTGCGGCGGGCCGTGCACTGACACGGTCGCCAGTTGGACGGTGTTTCCTCCGGCACATTGGTGTGGCTGGCTTCCTGGTTAATCAAACAGTGCGTCTTGGCAGGGTTGTGTTTCAGAGGACGCATGGCTCTAGACCTTTGCCTTTCCTGAATCAGTATGGGAGTTGCAGCGATTAGATAAGACTGTAACCACCAACTGGATATCACAAAAATGGGGAGAAAAAGGGGTAAAAAATTAATTAATTAATATTACTATGATCAGTAAGCACATGCAGAGCAACATAGGACATGCAACAAGTAGCACGCAGCAATCGCAACAAAAGAAAATTCATAAAAGCAACAAAGTGTTTCCACACTTCAGAAGCTACTGACATCTTTAACGTGAAATGCTTACTTACAAGCCCTTTCCCAACAATGCAGGGTTAAAAAAAACGTAAAAACAAATAGTAACACTACAAAATAACAAAGCTACATACAAGGAGTACCGGTACCGAGTCAATGTGCAGGGTACTCTGCCCTAACTGCTGGATATCACAAGAAGGTCATATGAGGAGCATCTTTTCTTAAGGTCTATTGTAGAATATTTGGATCGTGTATGTTCATTCAACACTGGTGAACTGGCTGGGCAGATCATGTAGTACAGTGGTTCCCAAACTGTGAGGCACACCCCCCTAGGGGGAGCATGAGGGATTTGCAGGGGGGGAGTGGGGGTCCCCCCCCCCCAATTATTTTTGTTAATTTTTTCAAGGAACTTTAAACTTACTCTTGAAAGTTGTAATAGTATAATGCACAATGTGCAATTTCAAAATTGGGCAGTGCATCATCAGTTCCTCTTGTCATGTTAGTCATTGTATACCATAGAGAGATATTTATAACTGGTCAGAAATATCCAGATCAACTAGCCCATGTCAGCTAATGTGTTTTTATTTAGTTTTTTTTTGCCAATGGATATTGTTGTATTTTTTCCATTCAAATATCACATGGCAAAATGTATAGAATTGCAAGAAAATGTGCTTTAAAACGGCAAAATCCTCTTTGCACCCTGTGACAAAAGGTGTAGAATTGCAGTCAATAAGCTTTAAGCCTGGAAAATCCTCTCCACCAACAAGAGCGGCGTGAACAGTTTGTGTCATGAACAGTGCTTGTGCCTATAGAAATAGACGTGTGCGTGGGGGGCAGTGATAAAGTCTGGCAGCGCCTGATGTAGAACAGTAAAAACATAGAAGGTCTAGTCTAAGCGTAGCGTACTATGAGTCTCACATGGTCAAGAACGTAAATATAAGTTTGCATCATCTCCACTGTTGTTTAAGTCCAAGTCCCTGACATAAGAGCTTGAGTGTGACTTTAGCATGTGGTAGGGGGGGTATTAGTGATTTGTATTTGACATTTGTATCTTATAGTTATTGAGAAAGAATTGATTGAAGTTGGAATATTTGTGACATTATAGCTTTACCGAAGCCTCCTTTAAGACTTCATAATGTTTCATCTGTAGGTGTTACAAAGCAAAAGTTGGAGTCATATGAAGCTTTACCGCTTGCTCTGTAATATGAGTAGTATTTTGATTTCAATAACATGCATAACAAGTGTACATACACTAAGTTGACTGTGCCTTTAAACAGCTTGGAAAATTCCAGAAAATGATGTCATGGCGTTAGAAGTTTCTGAGTCAATTGGAGGTGTACTTGTGGATGTATTTCAAGGCCTACTGTAAAGGAGTCTGTGTGTAGCTGTTGAGATGAGTCAGGCGCAAGACAGCGGATTTGAAGTAATAAAATACTTTACTCAGAAATTCAAACTTAGCACGTAATACACACGGCCACACAATATGGACCACAATACAACAAACAATCACTCACAAATACAACATGTAGAACAGGGGGTTAAATAATAAACAAGTAATTGATGAAGGTACCACGTTCATCTGTACCAACAATAGTACGCAAGTATAAACACTGTGGGCCCAGGCAGCCGTCATACCGCTCAGGAAGGAGACGTGTTCTGTCTTCTAGAGTTGAACGTACTTTGGTGCGAAAAGTTCAAATCAATCCCAGAACAACAGCAAAGGACATTGTGAAGATGCTGGAGGAAACGGGTACAGAAGTATCTATATCCACTGTAAAATGAGTCCTATATCAACATAACCTGAAAAGCCGCTCAGCAAGGAAGAAGCCACTGCTCCAAAACCGCCATGAAAAAAATAGACTACGGTTTGCAACTGCACATGGGGACAAAGATCGTACTTTTTGGAGAAATGTCCTCTGGTCTGATGAAACAAAAATAGAACTGTTTGGCTATAATGACCATTGTTATGTTTGGAGGAAAAAGGGGGAGGCTTGCAAGCTGAAGAACACCATCCCTACCGTGAAGCATGGGGGTGGCAGCATCATGTTGTGGGGGTGCTTTGCTGCAAGAGGGACTAGTGCACTTCACAAAATAGATGGTATCATGAGGGAGTAAAATTATATATATTGAAGCAACATCAGTCAGGAAGTTAAAGCTTGGTCACAAATGGGTCTTCCAAATGGGCAATTACCCCAAGCATTTACTTATTTTACCTTTATTTAACTAGGCAAGTTAAGAACAAATTCTTATTTTCTATGACGGCCATCACAAAGCCCTGACTTCAAACCTATAGAAAATTTGCGGGCAGAACTGAAAAAGTGGGTTAACTGCCTGTTCAGGGGCAGAACAACATTCAACCTTGCGGTTACTAGTCCAACACTCTAACCACTAGGCTACCCTGCCGCCCCAGGAATACTTCCAAAGTTGTGGCAAAATGACTTAAGGACAACAAAGTCAAGGTATTGGAGTGGCCATCACAAAGCCCTGACCTCAATCCTATAGAAAATGTGTGGGCAGAACTGAAAAAGTGTGTGCGAGCAAGGAGGCTTACCAACCTGACTCAGTTACACCAGCTCTGTCAGAAGAAAGTGGTCAAAATTCACCCAACTTATTGTGGGAAGCTTGTGGAAGGCTACCCCAAAAATTTGACCCAAGTTAAACAAATTAAAGGCAATGCTACCAAGTACTAATTGAGTGCATGTAAACTTCTGAACCACTGGGAATATGATGAAATAAAAAAAGATGAAATAAATCATACTATTATTGACATTTCACATTAAAATAAAAGGGGTGATCCTAACTGACCTAAGACGGAAATTTTACTAGGATTAAATGTCAGGAATTGTGAAAAACTGAGTTTAAATGTATTTGGTTAAGGTGTATGTAAACTTCCGACTTCAACTGTATATGCATTGTAGGTAGATTGCACAATGCTAGAATAATATGGAAATAGGTCAAGGCCAACTACGCATCATTTCTTCCATAAACTGTAGGACTGTTTAAACACCTTAACATTTTAGTGTGTATATTTGTTTTTGATATGCAAAGCAGGGAAGCACTGGAAGTTATTTTAAATATGTCATATGTGTTTTCTTTTATGCCTTGGTTATGATCCCTTTTTCCAAGCTTTGTTTTATATGTCTGTAGGTGTGAGGGGAGGAGTCATTGAATGATCATGTATTTTTGTCTCCCTCACTCACAGTTGGGCATTGCCATTGGCTTCCTGGTGCCGCCCATCCTCGTGCCAAATGTTGACAATATAGACGAGCTGGCATACCACATCAGCATCATGTTCTACATCACTGCTGGAGTGGCCACCGTGATCTTCATCCTCGTGGTCTTCAGTATGTCCCGAGGGAAAATGGCCAGTCTTATGCACAGTACATCCTGTGGCTAACACATAGAGTTGGCCAGTAGAGTCACTCCTTTCTAAACTAATCCCAATTATAATGTATAACTCTTTGTCATTATGAGCCTTAAGGTGTTGAATTCATTATAATGCCAATATGAGGGGCCAGAATGACCTATCCCCTAACATTGTCGATGTCACAACAACTCATAGTTCACTCTTGGTAGAGGACAAATAGAGCCTCAGTTCATAACCTTGTGCCGAAGAGATTTGGTTTCCAACTTGCTTCATTGTAAGATTATTTCAACGGGGACACATAGCTCTGCTTTGGCAGTTGGAATACAATTACATTGCAGCATTGCATCTCTGGGGCTTACCATTGGTTCTGTAGTCTCCTGTCCTGGATATCTATTTGTCCCTGGCTGTCATGTTCTCCTGGCAGGGTTGGTGGATAGGTCAGCAGTCTCAGGGATTAGTGTGTGTTGAGATGTGCTCTGAACAGACCACCTAACGTCTCTTCACTCACTCGCTGTGGCAGGGCTGCGATCGCTGTAATTGACCGAGATCTCTTTAGTTGTGATATTAAAACGGAGTAGGGACGTTGAGAGGTCTAGTATAGAGTGATTCCTTTGCCCCCCTAGACTCTGTTTAATGACTGACACTTTCTCAGAGTGATGACACGGTAGGATAGATAGAGAGGTATTCACATGAGTCACACGGACTTCAGTAACCTATGTTTGTCCAGTGTTCATGACTTCTGCAATTACCCTCAGTTAAAACCGCTGAACTGCCTTTTTAAGGAATTTTTTATTTCATCACACAAACCAGGTCATCCCACTTCTGTTTTGGGGCTTCCCAATGTTTTGTTGAAAGAGGCACATTGGGCAAGCTTAGACATGGAACCTAGCCTTAGATGAAGAACGGGGATTCACTGCCTGACCTGCCATTATTTATCTTTTCTTGACTATTGGGAAATGAAACTCTCCTCCGGTGTCAGCAGACAGTATTGAGTAGCGAGTTAACGAATTGATCAAACTGAACACAGGATAAGACAAGGCCCTTTCTATCTCCCCAGACTGCTCTGTGGGAAAACATAAGCATGTTTACAGCCCGTAGCCCTCTAGTTCTGGATCAGTAAACCAGATAATCTTCCAAGAAAATTCAGAGACAACCTATGCCTCTCTTGGTACGGTATCTGCAGTATCTGATACCTATTGAATCACTCTGTTAGCTGAGTGCTGTAAGATATCTGACGCCTATTGAAGCCCTCTGTTAGCTGGATGCTGTAAGATGCAGTATCTGATACCTATTGAAGCCCTCTGTTAGCTGAGTGCTGTAAGATATCTGATACCTATTGAAGCCCTCTGTTAGCTGAGTGCTGTAAGATATCTGACGCCTATTGAAGCCCTCTGTTAGCTGGATGCTGTAAGATATCTGATACCTATTGAACCCTCTGTTAGCTGAGTGCTGTAAGATATCTGATACTTATTGAAGCCCTCTGTTAGCTGAGTGCTGTAAGATATCTGACGCCTATTGAAGCCCTCTGTTAGCTGGGTGCTGTAAGATATCTGACGCCTATTGAAGCCCTCTGTTAGCTGGGTGCTGTAAGATATTTGAAGCCTATTGAAGCCCTCTGTTAGCTGGGTGCTGTAAGATATCTGACGCCTATTGAAGCCCTCTGTTAGCTGGGTGCTGTAAGATATTTGAAGCCTATTGAAGCCCTCTGTTAGCTGGGTGCTGTAAGATATCTGACGCCTATTGAAGCCCTCTGTTAGCTGGGTGCTGTAAGATATTTGAAGCCTATTGAAGCCCTCTGTTAGCTGAGTGCTGTAAGATATCTGACGCCTATTGTGAAGCCCTCTGTTAGCTGGGTGCTGTAAGATATCTGACGCCTATTGAAGCCCTCTGTTAGCTGGGTGCTGTAAGATATTTGAAGCCTATTGAAGCCCTCTGTTAGCTGAGTGCTGTAAGATATCTGACGCCTATTGAAGCCCTCTGTTAGCTGGGTGCTGTAAGATATCTGACGCCTATTGAAGCCCTCTGTTAGCTGGGTGCTGTAAGATATTTGAAGCCTATTGAAGCCCTCTGTTAGCTGGGTGCTGTAAGATATCTGACGCCTATTGAAGCCCTCTGTTAGCTGGGTGCTGTAAGATATTTGAAGCCTATTGAAGCCCTCTGTTAGCTGGGTGCTGTAAGATATCTGACGCCTATTGAAGCCCTCTGTTAGCTGGGTGCTGTAAGATATTTGAAGCCTATTGAAGCCCTCTGTTAGCTGAGTGCTGTAAGATATCTGACGCCTATTGAAGCCCTCTGTTAGCTGGGTGCTGTAAGATATCTGACGCCTATTGAAGCCCTCTGTTAGCTGGGTGCTGTAAGATATTTGAAGCCTATTGAAGCCCTCTGTTAGCTGAGTGCTGTAAGATATCTGACGCCTATTGAAGCCCTCTGTTAGCTGTACAGATAGGTGGAGTAGATGCTAGTTGGTGTGTGGGTCTACTCTATGAACTCCTACCCCAGTGAGCTGATCTCTCCTCCACTTCTCAGACTGAACGTTGGAGCTGGACTCTCCAGTGTGACTATTGTTGAATCACTGACTGACTGACTCACTCACTGCGCACCAGGGGCATGGAGGAAGAGAGGGGGGCCCTGATAGGGCAAACAGTTACTGGTGCATTTCATCTCTCCAGTCCTCAGGCAAATTCTCAGACACGCATCTTTCTTTCTCTCTCTTTCTCTCTTGCTCTTTTAGCGATAGGCCTGGTGTGTTGCCTTGGCTGCGTTGTACTGAACTAGCTGGATGTAACTTTGGCCCCTCCTGTCCTATAGTCCCCCAAAGCTATGTGACTGCCCTAACTCCTACTGAGCTCAGGTGTCTGTGTTGATTGATAGAAGCACAGATGGAGGGATGTTAGAAGTCATGGGATGGCCATTGTCCTTTCAGTAATTTGTTGCTATCACCAGCTTATTTGAGTGACTGCTGCTAGTTTTTCTTGGGAGGAGAAACGAGGGGGAGGATTGGCTTGTGGTTGGATCCAATTTTAACATGGTCTTTTAAAGGGCTCTGACAGATGTGCAACTTCAGAATCTACATCCAACCCTTTTCTAATATATTTTGGGTGTGTCTAGATAATGTATGTTGAGAACACACATTTAGGTGTGTCTATGATTGGTGTTTGTCAAATATCTGTATAGGAATGAATGGTCCAGTGTTACGGGAATTGCATACAAACTTCTACTCTACAGTATATCAGCATTATCACATTATTATTATTACCGGTTCTGTTTCTGTGTTCAACAGTGTTCCAAGAGAAGCCGGAAATCCCTCCCACCCTGGCTCAGGTCCAGGCCAGGAGCATCCCTCCAGAAGAGTACTCCTACGTGGCCTCTATCCTGAGACTGCTGCGTAACCTACCCTTCATGCTCCTCGTCATCAGCTATGGTGGGTCGTATTCACCCTCAATCACTCTCAAACCACACCCATTTCTACCAGCATGTTTGTACTCCTATTATTTGAGAAAACAGAAGTTACATACGGCTGGCCAGATCAAAGCTTGTTGTATTGGTGATGCCCCAGACCTCATCTCATAAACACGCACACATGGCCTCACAGCAGAATCGCCCCTATTTGAAGTACACTGTGCATTATCCTGCAGTCTCTACTGTGTGTCCCTGAATGAGTTCAAGTAAGGTGAACTCACAAACGTAAATATGAACAACGTGGATGCTGTTGCATCATCACAGTGACAGGTGATTGAAAACATGTGCACAACATCAGAGTATAACCATCTGAAGAAAACATCTGCTAAGGTCTTAAAGCCAGATCAATAGGTCATTATCAGTTTGTGCTTAGAGATGTGAATATATCTCTCATTATGTTTTTGTATCCAGCACACTGTACATATTTGTACATCAAACGGTATTTTTGAGGATTTTAGGTTTATTGTCAGATTCTTAGGGTTGAAAGGTCACAGTCCTTGTAGTTAATTGTTAACTTATTGAATATTTGCAATGGTAGGGTTACTAGTCCATAAAGGTATTGCCTCAGGTCAGCTTAGCCTGATTACATTTTCACTGAATTATTGTCTGCCTTGGCTGTGCCATCTCAAGAAAACAATGAAATAAATGCTGGAGTTGAACTATTACATATGTCTTGCCCTTTAGCTGTTTGGAAATATGACGTTTTACTTTTTAAAATGTTATTTGATGTTTACATTGTTTACCCTTTGATGTGGCAAATAAGGACTTTCAGGAACAAGACAACAAACCTTAAGGGCAAAGCTGTCCAAACCAATTAAATATTGAGTGACACACCACTATTTATGTCAAATATTCTCTCCTTTGTAGTAGTAGACTGGCTAAGGGCCATGTATGGGTTCCATTAGGACAGGGCCAGTGAAACCCAAATGCAGCGTCCCATCTGGATCCCCCTGCTTTCCCTGCAGGCCTCAGACTAAATAAAGACCTGCTCCTCTGCAGACTACAGCTCCTGTGGAATACAGCTCTGTCTCAGAGTGCAGAAACAAAACTAACATGTTTCCTTATGTTTTCTGCAGGGCTGAATGTCGGTTGTTTCTACGCTGTTTCCACACTGCTGAACCGGATGATCATTGAGCATTATCCAGTAAGTCTCACCTGAATCTTATCACAAGAAAATCAACCTACTGTAGTCTGCATAAGTCCCTCTGTGGTCATGCCCGTCAGTTATATCCTCACTTACTGTATTCAAAGAAGATCTTGAGATGTTACCTCCCCAATAAGTAAAACATTTAACTGTGTAGTCTATAATTAAGGGTATTTTCTAGCACTAAAGACACAATTCTATAGCCCCGAAAAATATGACTGAGGTATAAGAGAACTAGTGTCAAGTTCTAGTAGCAAGTAGGCTCACCCCAGGTAAGATAACTGAAAAGCGTGAGAGGGTCAGGATGTCCAATTTGACTGCAGAAAGACCAATTCAGTCATTTTTAACCTCCACAGGGTGAAGAGGTGAATGCTGGAAGAATTGGCCTCACCATTGTCATTGCGGGGATGGTGGGGTCCCTCATATGTGGGATCTGGTTGGACAAGACCAAAACCTACAAGTAAGATACTCTTAGGAACACTTGGGAACACTTGAGAGTACACAATACTTTACTAAAAATACACGTTATTGCATGTAGCATTATACATGCTAATTCCTGCAGTTATACCCATTTTGCCATGACTTATGCCATGATACAATTATATCTGAGTGAGAGTGACAAACAAAATCAATGTGGGCCCCCTGGAGGACAGGGCTCTTGGGCATGTGCCCTGGTATAAGGCCATGATTATTAGATAGCTGGCAAGACAAACTTGCCAATCAAATTATTTTCTCTGCAATGGCTATTGAGTGACTGAAATAACAAGATAAAAAATGCTGATGCACAACCACATTTCGAAATTGCACTTTGTATATTCTAGTAACAGTAAGTAGAGACCCTGACTGAGTCCCTAAAAAAACTAAAACGATTTGGTTAGGGACCCTCTAGTGGCCGCGTGGCCCTAAGCGACCACTTATGCCCAGGGCTCAGTGGCCCTTCCTTAGTACTAATTAACTAAATAAGGTTACATACACATTCCCCAACTTAGACACATACACATTGTAATAGTGCGGCTGTAGCTGGCTGCTGACAAGGCTACTGGCTAATCTTTTGTCTGATGACACCAGCAAATTCCCAGTAATTGGCTTTATAATACTCTCAAGATTTTTCGTCACGCTCTCTGATCAAGTCAGTCAAGCTCCGTGTTGGAAGAGGTCCAGTAACTGCTGATGAGTCAGTTAATAAGATAAGAGCTGTTAAGGTCCCACTTCTCATCTCTTTGAGAACCTTTGCCCTTTTTAATTAATGATTAAAATGTGATTTGTCTTGCGTACAGATAACTATTGTGTACAGATAAAGACTAGTGCCTACAGTAGCCAGATTCACTGTATATACTTAATCTTACTCTACATCTAACATCTCAATCATATCCTTCATTAAAAAAACTATCCATAGCATAGGTTGACAAGGTAACAATCAGTAATGTTGTGTTACACTCTTGAACTCCGGGCTATGAAAACAGTAAACCAAATATGACCTTGGATGGGCTGGGCTCTTGCTTCTCTCATTAGCCACTCTAAGGGAGTAACTTTCTACATGAATGTCTTTTAAAGCTCTCATTCAAAGGCAGGCGTCTAGCAAGATTAGTTATTCTTGTTGGAAGTGGAAACCATTGAGGTTCTGGAGGAACTAAGCGTTGTATCTGATGCCTCTCCCTGCATATCCAAGCTGACAAGTTTTATCTATGAATCCTCTCAGCTGAAGCACTGGCCTGTTGGAGTTTAGGCTCCATAGTTAATGGTGCCTGAGAGGAAGTCTCTATCCTTTTAAATGCATCTATGTACAGATGTAGATCTTAAGGGAAAGGGGGATACCTAGTCAGTTGTACAACTGAATGCATTCAACTGAAATGTGTCTTCCGCATTTAACCCCATTTTACTGAATCAGAAAGGTGCCGGGGGCTGTCTTAATCGACATCCACGTCATCGGATCCCGGGGAACAGTGGCTGACATTTTAAAGTGGAAATTACAATCTTGAGAAGCCTTTTTAAACCTTGAATACACTACAAGTTCACAATTCCTGCTGTGTAGGAACATTCTCAGTCACAAAATAGTGATCAAATTAAGATACTACATCTGTAGAGGTTATTAATGTAGTCATTCAGACATCTGCGCAGACAATGTCCAATTCCGTTTAATCTCCTTTCTATTTGTTTTGGTCAAATAACACAGGTTGTTGTTTCTCACCACAGAGCAGCCATTCATCAAACACCTGACCTGATCATGAACTACCTTGGTTGGTGGAAATAAAAGTACAGGCTTTGTTACCTCAATTCCTTTCAAACATAAAGAAAATGTGATAGAAGTTGACGGTAAAGTTGGCAACTTTTCATCTTAGTATGAAAGGGATATATAACACATGTTATGAGGGTGAAAATTGTTTCCCCAAATTCTTCACATGACATCTGAATAAATCGAGCCAAAGCAGTCAACCCAGATTTCTGTTATTGATGCACCCTTCCTCATACCTCCATGTGTGTGAGAGACAAAGGACGAAGTTGTATTAACAACAATAGCTGAGTGGAGCAATGTTTCATGCGTGGTTGTACAGGAAGAGCTTCACCATAGTAAGCCTGTTGGTGTAGGCCAGAATGTGCCAGTTTTAATAAGGGGGTCTTAGATGGTCAGGAATCTTGTTTTTCCTCTCATAGAGGATGGGATTGGAGGGGTTGACAGTGGAGCCACAGCCAGCCTTACTGAACAGTTCTGCATGCTAGTTCAGAACCTGGACAGGTTACTGGTGCTGTATGTAGGCCTACCACAGATTGTTGAGGACTGGGACTTTTCTGAAGTGCTTTGTGAAACTTATGTAAAAGCAATATCCAGATAAGATGAATACATTGCAGATTCATTCAAATCCCATATGGGATATTCAGCAATGTTGACGTGTCCGTGAGCAATGCAGCAAATCAACCTGCTTATTCAAATATAGTTAGTACATTTCTATTTACACAAGCATACAGTACATTTCATACAGGCAAAATCCAGGAAAAACAAACATATGATTATTTTCCTCTCTCCCCAGACAGACTACCCTGGCTGTATATCTTCTGTCCTTCGTGGGAATGGTGGTCTATGCCTTCACCCTCAACTTAGGCCACCTATGGGTGGTGTTTGTAACATCGGGGGCTCTTGGGTAAGAGTGAACAAACACAATGATGTTTGTGAATGATTTGCATTTGCTAGCTTTTCCACCTTTAGCATGTCAGTTGTAATGTGGGGTGGATTAGGTTTCCTGCCCTGGTCACACCGCAGGAGCACTGCATGCTATTTACATTGCAAACTGCCTCCCTGCTCTTTAAACAGCCACTCTGTGGGAAAAGGCAGACAATATCTTCAAATGCTCAGTAGTTAAGACTGTTTAAGGTCAAGTATAATATAATAATAATAATATATGCCATTTAGCAGACGCTTTTATCCAAAGCGACTTACAGTCATGTGTGCATACATTCTACGTATGGGTGGTCCTGGGGATCAAACCCACTACCCTGGCTTTACAAGCACCATGCTCTACCAACTGAGCTACAGAAGGACCATCATGGGAGACAAGCCCATGATTATGTGCAACATGAATTATTTTCCTCTGGAGTTGAATAAGTATTTTATTATTTGTTAACCGATGTATAAAGGAGATGAACAAGAGCTGAAGGTTTTAAAGGGTCTGCTAGAGAAATGCCCTCAGAGGAGATTTGGCTGTGGAGTAGATTTGGTTATTTCTCTCAGAAGGCATGAAATGTTAAGTGCTGCTCTTTAGTTTGACTAAAAACAACACTGGAAAACCTCATGTCTTCAGGTTCTTCATGACCGGGTACCTGCCGCTCGGCTTTGAGTTTGCTGTGGAGCTGACCTTCCCAGAGTGTGAGGGCACCTCCTCAGGCCTGCTCAACTGTTCAGCTCAGGTAACAGGGATCATACTTTGGGATAATATATATTCACCATTGAAATAGTACATCTAGGTTTGTTGTATGCATGAAGTCTATGTATGAACTTAATGCATTTTATGCACGCGTTGACAATAACAACATAGTCCCGGGTGTGAGGGCTGCCACCGACCCAGAAGATTGGGTGGTCTCGCTCTCCAAGGCCGAGTCCAGTCTGTAACCCAGCTCAATGGGGCTGCAGTGGAGCAGATCGAGAGCTTAAAGTGTCCAAATCACTGAACTTAAAATGGTCCACACACAGTTGTGAAGAAGGCGCGGCATGGGCCCTCAAATCTTCAAAGTTCTACAGCTGTACCATTGAGAGCATCTTGACTGGCTGTATCACAGCTTGGTATGGCAATAGCACCGCCCTCGACCGCATGGACAACCCAGTACATTACTGGGGCCGAGCTCCCTGCCATCCAGGACCTCTATATCAGGCGGTGTGAAAGGAAGGCCCGGAAAAAAGTTAGACTCCAACCACCCAAGCCATAGAAGGTTCTCTCTGCATACGCACAGCAAGCGGTACCGGTGCATCAAGTCTGACACCAACAGGCTCCTGAACAGCTTCTATCCCCAAGCTATAAGACTGCTAAATAGCTAACTAAATAGCTAACAAAATGATTACACATAACATCTGAGTTGACCTTCGTATTTTATTCTTATTTTTGCACTCTTTATGCACGTTCACAGGGTCCTCCTACACACTATGCACACTGATACTTCAACACACATACGCTCTCTCCATAATATGCACATACCTTTACATTTCATACCAACTCACATACACTCACATACACTCACACCCACTCACATACACTCATCAGATATGCTGCTGTTACTCTGTTTATCATATATCCTGATGCCTAGTCACCTCACCTTACCCCTATACCTCTATCCATCCAGTATCTCTGCACATTGTAAATATGGTACTGGAACTGACTCATGTTATTTTTTTTGTTCAACCTTGTTATTTTTAGTATTACATTGTTGGGGTTAAAGCTTGCAAGAAAGGCATTTCACTGCACTTGTGCATGTGACATTAAAACTTGAAACTTGATTGTGTTTAGAGATGATCAACTCTCATGTTCACTCCCCTCATTCTTCCAGATATTTGGGATCATATTCACCATCGGTCAAGGGAAGATCATAGAGCACTTTGGAACGTTCGCTGGGAACATCTTTCTCTGTGCCTTCCTCCTCATAGGCACTATTATGACAGGTAATTTGCTTAACCCCTACACACATTATAGCCCTATTTTGCAATAACAGAACAGCTTTACGGTAGATTGAACTTTGGACTCATCTGCCTGCAATTGTTATAGTGAAGCACAGTGTCCTGTTATGTGATCCACATTATATGGGGCTGTAGGAACGCATGACTCCTCAGATAATCGCAGTCAGTTGCACAGATTTTGCGTAATAGCCCTATCTAGGATTCATCCTGGAGTAATGATGCCCTCTAGTGGGTCATAGTGACCATGACTTCTCTTCACAGGAAAACGTTAACACATTTTCTACATACAGTAGTACATTTCCCACATAGTTTCCGAGGCTATACATTCCTGAACATCAATACTATATATGACCCATGCATTTCTGAATATGTTTCTTAGTAGTGCCTTACCGCTCTCATCTATATGTCACAGCATTCATCAAGTCTGACCTCCGACGGCAAAAGGCCAACCATCTGGCTGAGACACAGGCGGCAAGTGTAAGTATATCTGTTTCTGCTATTTGGTGTCAGCGGTAGGATCTCTGCCTTCCAGTTAAAAGGGATGTGATTTGTTGGATACTGCCCCTGGCTGATGCTCCATTCAATGGACTATGCTGGCTGTCTGGCTGCTTCTCTGGTGTGGGTTCCTCTTGTTTGCTGGGGAGTGGACACAAGCGTCAGACACCACCGTGCTTTTCCTCAGCTCTCTGAAAACAACCCAGCTGTTTCTGAAAACATAACTTTGCACCCGCTGTCAGGTCTCTGAAAACAACCCAGCTGTTTCTGAAAACATGACTTTGCACCCGCTGTCAGCTCTCTGAAAACAACCCAGCTGTTTCTGAAAACATGACTTTGCACCCGCTGTCAGCTCTCTGAGAACAACCCAGCTGTTTCTGAAAACATGACTTTGCACCCGCTGTCAGCTCTCTGAGAACAACCCAGCTGTTTCTGAAAACATGACTTTGCACCCGCTGTCAGCTCTCTGAAAACATGACTCTGCACCTGCTGTCAGCTCTCTGAAAACATGACTTTGCACCCGCTGTCAGCTCTCTGAAACATGACTTTGCACCCGCTGTCAGCTCTCTGAAAACATGACTTTGCACCCGCTGTCAGCTCTCTGAAAACATGACTTTGCACCCGCTGTCAACTATCTGAAACATGACTTTGCAGCCGCTGTCAGCTCTCTGAAAACATGACTTTGCACCCGCTGTCAGCTCTCTGAAAACATGACTTTGCACCCGCTGTCAGCTCCGATTAGCTGTATTTGATTACATGCATTGCTGGTGTCTGATTCAAAAACATGCTTGAGAAGTTTCTGTTTCGTTCGACATGCAACATGCATGCCAAAGATACTGTACCTTTTGTCACAGATTATTATGGCTGCAGAGTTGTAGGAATCTACAGGTATCACACAATATCAGGGTGAAATATCATTGTGGTTTATCTGGAGTATAGAACTACAATGATCCAGCCACCTTTTATTTAACTAGGCAAGTCAGTTAAGAACACATTCGTATTTTACCATGACTGCCTACCCCGGCCAAACCCTCCCCTAACCCGGACGACGCTGGGCCAATTGTGCATCGCCCTATGGGACTGCCGATCGCGGCCGGTTGTGATACATCCCGGGATCAAACCAGGGTCTGTAGTGACACCTCTAGCACTGATATGCAGTGCCTTAGACCGCTGCGCCACTCGGGAGTATATTCATCATAAGAGTGTACAATAGGCTATAGTAAAAAATACATCACATTTACTTTTTCAATTACTCTCACTTGGCAGCTAAAATAAATCATATACCAATGGCTTGCTCACGCAAGAGGATGTAATTCTGTATTTTTTTTGCTTTAATCATATAATAGATTCATAATTAACTTCAGGTTCAACTCACCATTGGCCAGTGATGTTCAGCTGTTGAAGGTCAACTTTAAATCATTAACAAGACTATCATGCCTAACAAATCCCCTCTGCTCAGCGACTATTCTTTCTATTATTATCACTTATTTTATCTCAATGCAGGTTGGGAGCTTTACACACTTCATTTATGGAATACTACAATAATCCCATCAATACTTCTCTTAATATTTAAAACCAGTGCAATGTCCCTTGTCTCCAGTTACAGTGCCAAGAGAATTCAAGAATTTACTCTCCATTTTTTTTTTAAATTCAATGTTGTTCAATGTTTAGTCACAGTAGGTAGCATTGTATTAGTTGAAAATATAGCTTAGAACATTTTTTATAGCGTCTGAAGAGTCAAAAGACCATATTGCACAATTTGACTGTTTAATCCATAATCCTTTACAATTCCAGTCCAGCTTTATGTCATATCCTTTCCATCCTCAGAAGAGTCCTCATTAAGAGAAGGCTCTCTCTAGAGGCAGGTGGACTGCTGGAGTTAAAAGAAGGTGTTATGGGAGGGTCTGGAAAGGGCAGAGGGATTATGGTGATAGGGATGGTGGAGGAGCCCTCTTGCCCCTCTTGTGCGTGATTCCCTAGTCGTTGTTCCAGGCTGCAGACTCCTCGTCTCGGATACAGGACTACGGGGCCACAACACCCAGCAGATCACAGGAGCAGCAATCCTGACATTAACTTCACTAAAACCCAAACACACACCTGCCAAGGTACAGGTATCAAGTCTCTGAATCTTATTTCACACATGCAAAGTGCTGTACAGTACAACATGCAATCATAAAGAGCACTCCTATTGGGGATGTGTTGAGAATTCCAATAGAAATATAAAGACATAAAACACTAAATTCACTCAATCTTTACACATTAAACATTTTCTAAATGCTGTAGTCTGTAACCCGCTTCAGCAGGGTGAAAGGTCGTAAAGAAAGACATGGCACCTGCTCTTTCTGTGAAAAGAGCAGTAACTTGGATTGAGAATGCCATGTGGGACTTGCCAAAGCAGATGACAGGGATTGGTCAAGCATAAGGAGTCTCCAAGCAGGGTTGGGAGTTAATATCTGGATAGGGTACTGTGCTTCAATTCCAATAATCAGTAAGACACACTTTCTGTCCGCTAAGCAGTGACTGAGGAACTGAAGTTCTGTAAAATATTGTTGGAAATGAAGTGGTCGTGCCGAAGCTTTGTTGAAGTATGCTACTTTCAGCTTGAGTGTAATATTAGTGCTTTAAACTATTTGTCCTTCGGTTGATCATCCTTCTCAAAGCAAAGCCCTACTATATGAGCTGGTTGGAAAACAAAATGGTGATGATTTCATGTGTGGCAGAGAGCTTTTAACTTCCTGTTTAAGTGTTAGCTCATAAACCCCTGAGAAAATGTTTTGGTACCTTAGGGTCACAAGGGTCAGGGGAATCAATCAGCTTTTTCTGTTTTCCAGAGAAAGATAATCATAAGTGTATACATTACCTGTAAAACACGTATTGTTTTGATAACCTAAATACATTCTAGTGAAACCAAGTTACTGAAGTGCCTGTTTGTCTAATTTACACCATCAGCATACCGCCCTGCATCCCACTGCTGGCTTGTCTATGAAGCTAAGCAGGGTAGGTCCTGGTTGGTCTCTGGATGGGAGGCCAAATGCTACTGGAAGTGGTGTTGGAAGGCCAGTAGGAGGCACTTTTTCCTCTGGTCTAAAACAAATATATCCCAATCCCCCAGTGCAGTGATTGGGGACATTGCCCTGTGTACGGTGACGCTTTTGGATGGGACGTTAAACATGTGTTCCGACTATGTGGTCACTGTGGCACTTATCGTAATAGTAGGGGTGTTAATCCCGGTGTCCTGGATAAATTCCCAATCTGGCTATTATACCATCCCCAGCTTCCAATTGGCTGTAACTGTTCCCCTGGTCGTTGCTGTAAATGAGAATGTGTTCTCAGTCAACTTACCTGGTAAAATAAGGTAAAATAAGGGTTAAAATAAGGGTTAAATAAAATGTGCTTAGTTTATAAATATTGAGACCCAATAAGATGTTCCATTGTTAGTAAGATCCACCTCAATAGAAATAACACAATTTCAAGTTTTAACATAGTACATGTAGTAATATATAATATTGGAACATCATGAGGAACATCTGATGTCTAATAGTAATGTTTTGATTTGACAGAAACAGGAAGGCATCTCACCGCCAGCTACACTGAAGGAGGTCAAGGTATAAGGAGGAATTCCAGTTGGACAGGTGTGAGAAGACAGCCCAGCACACACTGACATGTTTGAAAATGACCAAAGGATGTACACACAAACAGATACAGTCCGTACAGTAAAACGCATGCTGCTTTCCCTCTACAAATGTGAAGGTGAGCACATGCACAAGTGATGAATTTGGATGAACATGTAATTACTACTTAATTGAAACTATGACACGGAGGACGCCTCTGAGGAAGTCAGAGCCCAGGAATGTACTGTAGGCTGGGGCATGGACACCCTGCTCTGGCTTTAGTTCCAGTGACTGCTCTTTCTACTGCCTAGCACAACTGGCTCCCCAGATCTACTCAAGCCATGCAGAGGAACTCACGTGGAACCTCACATGTTCTCCCTCGACAGATAACGAGTTTGATTGTCAAGCACAACCGGAAGTATTTCAAGTTTAATGACCTGTTAATTCATATTTAAGTGTCACTTTTTGAGAGTACGCTACGAATGGTTCATCTTTTCATTTTGTTTACCTTTGTCTCCAATCTAAATCATGTAAATGTTGATGTCTGTGCATCCTGATATGAGCAGTATTGTGCTTTTTGTTTCCTGACATTTGGCCAATACTATACCGTAACCAAACTTAACATTGCTAAATGTATTAATATAACTGCTGTATCTTTGGAATGCTAGTTAAAGGTAGACTACAGACTCAGTGGTTTCAGTTGAATGGCAGTCTGTTCAGAGGTTCAGTCAAGCCAACTCACCTAGTGGTTTAACATGATTTTGAGATTGCTATCTGCCAAATAGGATTACAGAGATACTTGTGGGTACTACTGATAATGGTGAATAGGGCTGATACTGTGCCTGAGTATATCTCAGAAGGAATCAACCTGCTTTAACCACATTCTTAGAATAGCTGTTGTATTCAATGCTCTGCATTGACTTGTTTTAGAGCCTAAAACGCAATGATAACAATGTGAGCACAAAATCATTAGCGTGACGAGACAGACAATCCAATGGATTTGTCATTTTGCACAAGGTAGGCTAGTGTTGTATTTTGTATGTATGATTCTTTTGGTCTGTACATTTGTTACTGAGAACTCTTTCATGCCATACTTAATGATAATAGTGAGATTTAAGATGAAATTCCATAAGTGCAGTGTTTCATCAGCTTTCTTTTTTTTGAAGGATCATTTTATATACATCAAATGGTGATGTAATTTTTGACTATTTGTCATACTCAGTAATGAACAACATAATTATAGTTTTGTAAAAATGTTTGTAGACGCTGTTTGGACGAATTGTCAGTGTGAACAATTGTACATGGTAATCTGGTGAACTAAATGTAAAAAACATTTTAAAATGCTCTGTTATTTTATCAATGTATGTGTTATACCACACACAAAATCCAGTAACATACAGAAACCATCACTGAGCAGTTTAGAAATCAAGACAAAGGCCCAATGTTGAGAGAATCCATTCAAGTACTGTACATGGCACTCACACCAAATTGTTCATTTACATAAAACAATTCCAAATCCAGTCAACCCTACCACACATTAATCAAACCATTGTTAATATACATAAAATCATCACTGTACATTTATGTACCATTACTGTACATGCTGAAACATTTATCGACAATCCCTGTTCAATTGTCCATGCAAGAGTGAAACAGCTGTAGCCAAACTCTAGTATATCCTAGCACAGGTACAAATCACGTAGGACAGGTACAAATGACCTGCAGAAAATAAATTCCAGTTATTGTATACCCCCTCTTAAAATCTTAAAGCTATTGGACTTGTCTTTGTGTACATACAGTATAGTAAATAGGCCACTCATTATTTAAGAGAAGAAGCATACTATCCCACAGCTCTCTCTATTGCTGGGCTAAATGGCACAATGTATAACAAAAGTTTTCTGTAGCTTGGAATCAGTTTGGCTTCTTATGCCATGCAGCCACCTCCTCCTGAGGCTCTGGAACACACTGGAACCCAATCAGCATTCCCATGATAGAGAAACCTGGAGAGGTGAGAGGATGGAATGGGGTTTCCTCTGCATAACAGACACCAGCAGCACAAGCTCTGAGCAAATTATATCAGATGAAAAATGTTGTTGTGAGTGATGCACATTCTGTACCTGGTAGTTTGATGATTTACTAACACTGTGTTGTTACTGGTTATAACAAAACAAGCTCACTATTTGATCAGATGGGATTATAGAGCTGCAGTACTTTCTCGCCACAATGAGAGGTGCCATAATGCCAATGGTCAGAGGTGCCGTTTTGTGGATGAAGGATTGATAGACTCTACAGTACCCCATTCATAGACACTAACTGCTTTTGCGCCTATTGATGATAGCATCTTCGGGTCGGGGGAGTTGTGTGTGTTATGGGAGGGTCTCACACTCTGAACGTTGAAAATGCATCGGTTTTGGAAACATAAGGAACCGATCTTTCACATCCGCTAGAAATTATTTTCAAAACAAACACACTTTAATAGAGTTAGTGTTCCCACACAAAACGGCACCTTCTAGGTGTCACTGAACTGGATTCATTACCACCAACCCCGGACTGTATTGTCTCATTATGCGCACCTGGTTCCATTCCCCCTGATTTGGATATATATATATTCCAATCTATACTGTATATCTCTCTCTCACACACACACACACACACACACACACACACACACACACACACACACACACACACACACACACACACACACACACACACACACACACACACACACACACACACACACACACACACACACACACACACACACACACACACACACACACACACACACACACACACGTGTGCCCTCTGTTCCCTTTTGTCCTCGTCGGTTGTTGTTACTATGTCCGTTGGTCCTGTGAGTACCTGTGCTGTTGTATCGGCTTCCATGCTACGTGTTATTATGCACATGTTTTACGGGTCCTGTCCCATGTATTGTTTAGGGATTTACACCTCACTCTTTTGTTTGGGTGGAGATATAAAAAAACTATTACGTATGCGCTTGTCTCCTATCATTATCCAACGTGAGACAGTGATGACCCCCCCAACCTAGCAAAAACACCAGGTGCATGACTTAATCTTCTTCCCATTACGCTTTTCCATTTCCAGAATCTTCCCTTGCTGAGCCTGGCTACTACACAATATTAGAAATCTACCATTTCCAATTAACCCGGGCTAGTTTAACTTCACCCATCTCTCTCTTTCTCTACAGCATTGGTTAGTCAGGTAGGGTGTAAATGAGGCCCTATGGTCTCATCGATCACAACTTTCCACTCCGACACATTATTGCTCTTGCTTCCTACCTTGACCCTATTTTTGCTTTCTACACTAGACGCTCAGTTGCTTTCAGTATCATGATCTCTCTTCTTATGTCTTTCCTCTACAGACCATTCAGATCCTTGCCCCTCATCCTCCCACTCCATATCATCAGAATGGTCACCCATAATGATCGCACTCCAGCACAGCTATTGCTTCTCTAACATTCTCTTAATTCTTAGGGCTGCAATCCCGTTACCGGGATTGATATGACAACAGCCAGTGAAGGTGCAAAGTGCCAAATTCAAACAACAGAAATTTCATAATTAAAATTACATGCATCTTATACCATTTTAAAGGTAATCTTGTTGTTAATGTCATGTTCGTTGTAACGATGAGACCAAGGCACAGCGCGATAAGCATACATTCTTTAATTAACGAAGAACACCAAAACAAGCAAACAAACAAACAAACAAACAAACAAACAAACAAACAATGCCCTGGAAGCTATATAACACAAGTGCTGACAGGAAACTACACATAGAAAATAACCCACAAAACCCAAATGGAAAATGTCAACCTAAATAGGATCCCCAATCCAAGACAACGATAAACAGCTGTCTCTGATTGGGAACCAATTCAGGCCACCATAGACCTACATTTACCTAGACAATACCCAAACCCCATAGATATACAAAAAACACTAGACAGGACAAAAACACCTAGACAATACAAAAACTAAACCAACCACCCTTGTCACACCCTGACCTAACCAAAATAATAAAGAAAACAAAAGATAACTAAGGTCATGGCGTGACAGTTAATCCCACCAAAGTGTACAATTTCAAATATGCTTTACAGCGAAAGCACCACAAATGATTATGTTAGGTCACTACCAAGTCACAGAAAAATTCTACCATTTTTCCAGCCAACAAGAGGAGTCACAAAAAGCACAAATAGAGATAAAATGAATTACTAACCTTTGATGATCTTCATCAGATGACACTCATAGGACTTCATGTTACACAATACATTTCTGTTTTGTTCGATAAAGTGCATATTTATATCAAAAGATCTCAGTATACATTGGCGCGTTACGTTCACTAGTTCCAAAAACATCCAGTGATATTGCAGAGAGCCACATCATTTTACAGAAATACTCATTATAAATGTCGATGAAAATACAATTGTTAGATATGGAAATATAGATACTTCTCGTTAATGCAACCGATGTGTCAGATTTCCAAAAAACTTTACGGAAAAAGCAAACCATGCAATAATCTGAGTACAGCTTTCAGACAACAAAGCAGCCAAAAAGATATCCGCCATATTGGGTAGTCAACATTATTCATAAATAGCATTATAAATATTCCCTTACCTTTGATGATCTTCATCAGAATGCACTCCCAGGAATCCCAGTTCCACATTAAATGTTTGATTTAGTTCAATAATGTCCATCATTTATGTCCAAAGAGCTACTTTTGTTAGCACGTTTCATAAACAAATCCAAAGTCATGAAGCGCGATCCCTAGTTGCAGACGAAATGTCAAAAAGTTCCATTCCTGTCCGTAGAAACATGTCAAAAAATGTATGGAATCAATCTTTAGGATGATTTTAACATAAAACATCAATAATGTTCCAACCAGAGAATTCCATTGTCTTCAGAAGTGCGATGGAACAGAGCTCCCTCTCATGTGAACGCGCATGGTCAGAGCATGGTCAGCTCATGGCAGACCTTACTCATACCCTTCTCATTCGGTCCCACTTCACAGTAGAATCCTCAAACAAGTTTCTAAAGACGGTTGACATCTAGTGGAGGCCTTAGGAAGTGCAACACAACCAATTTCTCACTGTGTATTCAATAGGGGCTGGGTTGAAAATCGACCAACCTCAGATTTCCCACTTTCTGTTTGGATTTCTTCTCAGGTTTTTGCCTGCCATATGAGTTCTGTTATACTCACAGACATCATTCAAACAGTTTTAGAAACTTCAGAGTGTGTTCTATCCAATACTAATAATAATATGCATATATTAGCAACTGGGACTGAGGAGCAGGCCGTTTACTCTGGGCACCTTTCATCCAAGCAACTCAATACTGCCCCTGCAGCAATAAGAAGTTAATTTCTTCCGTTTCTTTTGCTCATTCCACCAATCATTACTATAAAAACACCATACATATGTGGATACTTCATCAATTGTTTTAATACTATGATAGACAATGTTGATTTATTTTTTATTTCACCTATATTTAACCAGGTAGGCTAGTTGAGAACAAGTTCTCATTTGCAACTGCGACCTGGCCAAGATAAAGC
Organism: Oncorhynchus gorbuscha; assembly: GCF_021184085.1. Lineage (NCBI taxonomy): Eukaryota > Metazoa > Chordata > Actinopteri > Salmoniformes > Salmonidae > Oncorhynchus > Oncorhynchus gorbuscha. The sequence goes on along the minus strand of NC_060182.1, from coordinate 70,627,966 downwards.
AAAGCAGTTCGACACATACAACAACAGAGTTACACATGGAATAAATAAACATACAATCAATAATACAGTAGAAAAATCTATATACAGCATGTGCAAATGAGGTAGGATAAGAGAGGTAAGGCAATAAATAGGCCGTGGTGGCAAAGTAATTACAATATAGCAATTAAACACTGGAATGGTAGGATGTGCAGAAGATGAATGTGCAAGTTGAGATACTGGGGTGCAAAGGAGCAAGAAAAATAAATAAATACCGTATGGGGATGAGGTAGATTGGAAAAAAGTTTGGATGTTGCCAACCACATACCTACTTATTAACAAAATTAAGGAAGTTTATTTTAAAATGATTCATAAATATTATCCTGCCAACCACTATATGAAGAAGTAAGAAACAAAACAAACTAATTCAAATTGTACCTTTTGCAATGACCACTCAGAAACAGTGTTGCATCTTTTTTGGCATTGTATTCATGTAAGGAATCTGTGGCAAGACATCAGTAGATTTATAATTGAACACATTTATTAAGATTTTACACTATTATGGAGCGATGTACTGTTTGCATTCTTTATTTATGATATAAATAAGTTGTAAATGTTTTATGTAATTAATATAATTATTATTTTGGCCAATTGTGGGCCGTCCCATGACTGCCACAGAGCCTGGACTTGGACAGAATCCTGGACAGAATCTCTAGTGGCACAGCTAGCACTGTGATGCAGTGCCTTAGACCACTGCGCCACTTGGGAGGCCCGCCCAAATGTTCTTTGTATATTCTTAATATTTACTTGTTTTCCCCATTCCCCACCTCAACATACAGTGCATGTTTTGTCCACGTTTTGTAGCCTTATTCTTAAATGGATTAAATAAAAATGTTTCCTTATCAATCTACACACAATACCCGTTAATGACAAAGCAAAAATTGGTTTTTAGAAATGTTTTCAAATTTTATAAAAATAAAAACAGAAGTACCTTATTTGCATAAGTATACAGACCCTTTGCTATGAGACTCGAAAATTAAGCTCAGGTGAACCCTGTTTCCATTGATGATCCTTGAGCTGTTTCTACAACTTGATTGGAGTCCACCTGTGGTAAATTAATTTGATTTGGACATGATTTGGAAAGGCACACACCTGTCTATATAAGGTCCCACAGTTGACAGTGCATGTCAGAAACCAAGCCATGAGGTCGAAGGAATTGTCCGTAGAGCGCTGAGATTGTGTTGAGGTACAATCTGGGGAAGGGTACCAAAAAATGTCTGCAGTATTGAAGGTCCGCAAGAACACAGTGGCCTACATTATTCTTAAATGGAAGAAGTTTGAAACCACTGAGACTCTTCCTAGAGCTGGCCACCCGGCCAAACTGAGCAATTGCAGGAGAAGGGCCTTGGCCAGGAAGGTGACCAAGAACCCGATGGTCACTCTAACAGAGCTCCAGAGTTACTCTGTGGAGATGGGAGAACCTTCAAGAAGGACAACCATCTCTGCAGCACTCTACCAATCAGGCCTTTATGGAAGAGTGGCCAGACAGAAGCCACTTGTTGTGACGTTGTATTAGTTAATGTGACGACTGTTGCTCATCGAATGATTACAAGTTTCTAATTATGTGATTAACTGAAGCAATTATTAACCTGGGGCACCATGGGAAAACAAGTTTTTATTGAGTTTCTATTTCCCAAATTAACTCAAAGAATATCAGAATATCGATTTTACAACAGCTGCTAATTAACCAGTTGCCTCGAACAATCTTGTTCTGAATTTAATATGTATTTACTAAAAAGCTAAAATGATGATAAAAGATACACATAGACAAAACACACTATAGGCTATTGATTAGAACTTAGTATAACGGGCCAACACACTATGGTGCGTGTTACCCACAATGGGAATTTCAAAAGAGAGAGAACAGAAAGAAGCACACAAGAGAAACATACATTTGGGTGAATTTGTCAGCTATGCTATTCTAACCCTAGCCTTGTGTAAGGGTTTTCTGGTGAAAGAGAAGCGGACCAAAAAGCAGCATGGTGGTTATTCATGTTCTTTAATTTATAAAGAAACTACACATGAGATAACTAACAAAAACAACAAACGTGAGAAAACCTAAAACAGTCCTATCTGGTGCAAACACAGAGACAGGAACAATCACCCACAAACACACAGTGAAACCCAGGCTACCTAAGTATGATTCTCAAGCAGAGACAACTAATGACACCTGCCTCTGATTGAGAACCATACTAGGCCGAAAACAAAGAAATACCCAAAACCTAGAAAAACAAACATAGACTGCCCACCCAACTCACGCCCTGACCATACTAACTAAATACAAAACACAGGAAATAAAGGTCAGAACGTGACACCTTGTCTCAAACTGCCGCTCTTATGGTTCAGAATATAATGATGTAATTACGTGGGAATGATTTCCGGGGATTCTCTGCGTAGGCCTTCAGCTGTTCGATGACGCGCTACTCCGGCTCATCTCTCTGACCATCTTCCCGGTGTCAGTGTCCTTTTTGGCTTAGGAGTCTGTTCCCTCACCCCTTTCTCTGGAAGGGGTTTTCTGAGGACAGACAGCTCTGTAGCTCAGAGCTCACAGCATAGGAATGAAACCCTTTAGATACCACGATTCGATGGGAGATGGAGGCTAGGTGGTTTGAGTTGAATTCACCTGCTTAGACACAGCTACTCATCTGTAGCTTGGGTAGAAAAGGATTTCTTTGTCCTCAAACTTGCATTGCGTTCTGGGTTTGTTGACTTTTTAAGACCCTGCTGCAGCTGGGGTCACGTAGTCCTGTTGTAAATACTATACTCACAGGTTTCCAGTTGAAGCTCGCATCCGCTACAAGACCATGGTGCTTGCCTACGGAGCTGTGAGGGGAACGGCACCTCAGTACCTCCAGGCTCTGATCAGGCCCTACACCCAAACAAGGGCACTGCGTTCATCCACCTCTGGCCTGCTCGCCTCCCTACCACTGAGGAAGTACAGCTCCCGCTCAGCCCAGTCAAAACTGTTCGCTGCCCTGGCCCCCCCAATGGTGGAACAAACTCCCTCATGACGCCAGGACAGCGGAGTCAATCACCACCTTCCGGAGACACCTGAAACCCCACCTCTTTAAGGAATACCTAGGATAGGATAAGCAATCCCTCTCACCCCCCCCCCTTAAGATTTAGATGCACTATTGTAAAGTGACTGTTCCACTGGATGTCATAAGGTGAATGCACCAATTTGTAAGTCGCTCTGGATAAGAGCGTCTGCTAAATGACTTAAATGTAAATGTAAATGTTTTATACCCTTGGGTCAGAAGTGGGCGTAGCTGGCTTTAGGGCAATTCTCTGGGTGTACAAAGTTAATGAGGCAAGGGTTAGGTTTTTCTCAAATCCCATTTTAGACAACTAATTTAACATTTCATCTTCCCCAAAACATTCTCTTTGATTTGGATATTTTCCATACAACGTACAATGTATAAACATCAAACGTATACTAAGAAAACCCTTCACATTACAATGTTTTCGTAATAACGTCCTCTATTAACCTTTAATAACAGAACAAAAATGACATACATTTTCATAGTCCATCTATCGTCATGACCACCATTGTGGCTGACGGAAACCATTGTTCCAAAGTCCCTTTATTTAATGTTTAATGTTCTGAGGCTGGTTCTCCATAGTAACGGGACAAAGGAATTTGTCTGTAGCCTGAGATTTACCAGGGCCGTGAGGGGCCATAAAACCTCCCGCATCTTCAGACCCCTAGATCTCTCCTCCTCTGCTGGGTTGAGAGATAATATGTAGGGTTGTGGTCTCCTGTAACCTGACTTGGTCAGGACAGTCATGACACACTCCGCAGTAAAAGCAAATGACAGCCTGCTTGGAATTTTCCAAAAGGCACCTAAAGGACTCTTAGACCATGAGAAACAAGATTCTCTGTTCTGATGTAACCAATATTGAACTCTTTGGACGGAATGCCAAGCATCACATCTGGAGGAAACCTGGCACCATCCCATTTCAGTTTTTATTTTTTACTTTGTCATTATGGGGTATTATGTATAGATTGATGAGGGGAAAATCTATTTAATCCATTTTAGAATCAAGCTAAAGTACAGGGCTGGCCTGGGAGGCCTGCTTGGGCCAGTGAAGAAAAATATTGTAATAATGCTATTTTCAATGGAGGCTATATCATTGATGAGAAAAACTACAGATTTCTAAAGCTGTTAGTTCGTTATGTGGAAAACAGAATTTGGCAAAAAACAAAATGGTTTTGTTAGGGCCCAACAACTGTAGCCTTCTGACTGTTCAGAATCACTAAAAATAACATTGTTTTTTGAGATTGCACACTCCTGTTAGTCTCTAACACTCCAAAGAATCAGTGTAAATATGCCTTTTATGCTCGCTTCGAGGCAAGCAACAGTGAAGCATGCATCAGAGCACTAGCCGTTCTGGACGACTGTGTGATCACGCTCTCCATAGCCATTGTGAGCAAGACCTTTAAACAAATCAACAGTCACAAAGCCGCGGGGCCAGACTGATTATCAGGACGTGTACTTAAAGCATGTGTGAGCCACCTGGCAAGTGTCTACACTGACATTTTCAACCTTTCCCTGACCGTGTCTGTAATACCTACTTGTTTCAAGCAGAACCCCATAGTTCCTGTGCCCAAGAAAGCGAAGGTAACCTAACTAAATGATTACTGCCCCATAGTGTTCACGTCGGTAGCGATGAAGTGCTTTTAAAGGCTGGTCATGGCTCATGTCAGCACCATCATCCCGGAAACCCTAGACCCACTCCAATTCGCATACCACCCCAACAGATTCACAGATGACGCAAACGCAATCGCACTCCACACTGCCCTTTCCCACCTGGATAAAAGGAACACCTATGTGAGAATGCTGTTCATTGACTACAGCTCAGCGTTCAACACCATAGTGCCCACAAAGCTCATCACTTAGGTAAGGTCCCTGATGGGCCGCCCCAATTTCCTGATGGTGGTAAGGGTAGGCAACAACACATCTGCCACGCTGATCCTCAAAAGTGGGGCCCCTCAGGTGTGCGTGCTTAGTCCCCTCCTGTACTCCCTGTTCACCCACGACTGTGTGGCCAAACATGATTCCAACACCATCATTAAGTTTGCTGACGACACAACAGTGATAGTCCTGATCACTGATAATGGTGAGACAGCCTATAGGGAGGAGGTCAGAGACCTGGCAGTGTGGTGCCAGGACAACAACCTCTCCCTCAATGTGAGCAAGACAAAGGAGCTGATCATGTACTACAGGAAAAGGCGGGCCTAACAGGCCTCATTAACATTGACAGGGCTGTAGTGGAGTGGGTCGAGAGCTTCAAGTTCCTTGGTGTCCACATCACCAATGAACTATCATAGTCCAAACACACCGAGACAGTAGTGAAGAGGGGACGAGAACACCATTTCCCCTCAGGAGACTGAAAAGATTTGGCATGGGTCCCCAGATCCGGCATTTCACCGTAAGACGCTACTGAGGGTACTGCATACGGCCCAGTACATCACTGAGGCCAAGCTTCCTGCCGTCCAATACCTATATACTAGGCGGTGTCAGAGGAAGGCCCCAAAAATGGTCAAACCCTCCAGTCACCCAAGTCATAGACTGTTCTCTCCACTACCTTATGGCAAGTGATACCGGAGCGCCAAGTTTAGGGCCAAAATGCGCCTTAACAGCTTCTACCCTCCAAGCCACAAAATTGCTGAACAATTGAGCATGAAAATCAAATGGTCACCCGGACTATTTACACTGCTGCTACTCGCTGTTTATTATCTATGCATAGTCACTTTACCCCTGCCTACATGTAAAATTACCCTGGCTAACCTGTACCCCCTTACATTGACTCGGGACCGGTACCCCCTGTATATAGCCTCGTTATTGTTATTTATTATTATTTATTTTTTTACTTTAGTAAATATTTTCTTAACTCTATTTCTTGAACTGCATTGTTGTTTAAGGGCTTGTAACTAAGCATTTCACGGTAAGGTCTACACCTGTTCTATTCAGCGAATGTGACAAATAACATTTGATTTTAAATATGATATTGCCAAGTTAAAGTTCGGCTACTTGCTCAGCCCGCAAATGAAAGAGAAAATCACCTCTATTGAAATTACGTCATGGAGCTTTTGACTTGGCATTGGCCCAGTGTGCCACTGGCAAATTTACAGGAATATCAAGCTCTGTAATCCATATGTTTATTACAGAAACATTACCATAGCTTGCAAGATCTTTAACAAGCGTATTCCAAGAGCCCAGTATTACTGGACTAAACCGTGTGTTGAGTGACTAATACTCTGGAACTTTAGATATCATATTAGATGGGAGCTTTGTTTTGGCTGACATTTTTGGATAGCTGAGCCAAGAGCAGGTATTATTTACATACCACACCCATCCTTGGTCACGTCTGATAGAGTTCTTCTCCATCAGTATGCCATCTTATCTCCACCATGGCCACAGACATGCTGGTTGTGTCTGGTACTATCATATATTTTCAGTGCAATGTTACCAGGGTGTTTGTTAGTTGACAGGTATGTTATTTTGCAGTACCTATGAGACTGTGTGAGGCCCCGACCTTTCTCTGGTCTGGTAGAGTAAACACCTTGTCAGATTGCATTCCAACACCCTGAGGTAAGCTAAGGGTAGCATCATTTTGGATTTTAAACTTAACATTTCGAGACAGGTTATACAGCTTTAGGTTAAGGGTACAGATGTAGGATCTTAATTTGAGCCAATTTACTGCAGCAGGAAAATAATCCTGCAGCAACAGGAAATGTGAATTATTATGTGGATTTTAATGAATATATATATTTTTTGTAGGGGTTGATACATGTTTTGTTGGGCAAATCAAGTCGGATATTTGAAAGTGGAAATTACAAGCTTTAGAACCTTTTTTAAACCTTGAATACACTACAAGTTTGTGTTTCTGCTGTGCAGGAAAATTCTCAGCTACAAAAGAGTGATCAAATTAAGATCCTACATCTGTATGCCCTGTCTGAGAGGCTTTTCTCTTATTTTCATGGGAGTTTTATGACTGTTTTGTCACCCATTTATCTTATTTTGGGGATTTGGCTCTATGAGATTGAGTGAAAATAGAATAAACTACTAATGTGTTGCTTGACCCTGCATGAGCCTCTCAATGTAAGAATAAGAAGAATACTTTCATGATAAGTTTCTGTTTTATCAGAGACCATCCTTGCATTGCCCAGAGTGGCCTCAGCAGGAAGGTCTCAGTCCTGGTGTTCTTTGCTCAAGCCATCGTCTCTTAGGATGAAAACATCCGTTCTGTTGGAGGTACTGGGGTCCATAAGAAACATTCTAAAATATATGAGAGTATAGAATTCTGTTGTTATTCTGTCCTATTCCTTCATTCCTGTTGAATGATAATGTTATGTTCCTACTTTGTCTTTACAACGGTACAACCTGGCCTTCAAGATTGTGCACACGGAGAGCCGGCTGGTGCGTGGCATGCTTACCGATCATAGATTCCATGAGGTACTATATGAAATGTTCAAAGAATGTCTCATTCTGATTCACTTGCACATATTGTGCTGTAAGGGGATAAGAGGGCTGATGTTTGACTGACACTGCCTATCTCAAAGCATGGGAATGCACCCACGGACAAAAAGTTGGCCCACCGTAACATTAATCCTGTTTCACAAGGGAGCCCACTCGCCATTATCGCTCCCATCCAAGCACTTACTATTAAGTCCATTTTTATTTCACTTCAATGCCTCTTGACTCCCACTAAACCCATCATCAAAGGCAGGCTAGTGTCTGCCACATCATCCCTAGAGCCAACGTTTAATAACCCTCTATTGCAAACATCTGGCTTTCTCATAGAAGTGCAGGCCCATGCCAAACCTGCCTCTTCACAAAGGAGCACAGAAGGGTAGGAATAAAACAAAACAGATATAAAGTAATATGATGGTGATGAATATAGCTGGTGAGCTGGCCTCCCTTTGAGATGATTTGAAGTTAGAGGCCTATATTTCAGCAGATTAGCGGCTGAGTATCGGATCTGAGCCTCAGATCCTTATCAAGCTGTCAGATGTGATGTGGTGGGAATCAACTGTGTAAACCTCATGTTTGCACCAAGGCTATGTTTTTCCTGTTATGATGCCCTTTAACTGGTGTCCATTTTTCCCAGATTTCCTCTGCCATTGCATACAGTGTGGTCTTACTGTGAGTAGTTCCTTTAAGTAGTCTGACGTACATAACGTTTAGATCTGAGCTTGACTGGAAGGTCCTATTTTCAGATCCATTTAAACAGTAATGACTTCAACCTCATGTGGACGTGGTATCACCTCAAGCCTTTACCTCCTACGTAGCCTCCAAGACTTCCAGAAGGTCAACCACTTCCCTAGGTACCTCAGGGTGTCCGACTGTACATAGAACTATGTCCAATTGGCTTGCTACACTTCCTGATGTAAAGGTTCACACTGCTTAGCATTTTATACCCCTTCAAATCGGGCTTGTGTTTATTGGCTTCCACAGTAAAGTACATTTTGTTTGGACCAGTGCCTTTCTAAAACATGAAATGAATCAAACTGTCATGCAGGAGTCTCGCTGCCATTGTGTTTGTACAAGGTCTTATTTCTCTCAGCGTCCAAGATGTGGAGAACTCAAGCATTTCGAGCTGAAAGGTCAATGGCCCTGTTCATTTCCAGGTCATATGAACTGACGCTTAAAGACCGGCTGTATAAAAACATCCAGCGGATGCAGCAGGCTCACGGCTTTAAAAACGTCCACATCGTCCCTTAGTCCTTTTGTGCTTCCCTCAGAGTACCAGGAGTTCTTCAGTAAGTCTTGCTTGTCTGCTAACTTACTTACTGTAAATGTAAACACAATAAGCCACCATGATTCTCTCTCACAGCACAGCACACCACACATCCCCGTCCTCTCTCTGCCTCACCCGCAGGTTCTTTCATCAAGGACAAGGGCCCTTGGATCGTTAAGCCAGTGGCATCTTCTTGAGGATGAGGTATCCACCTGGTCAGCAATGTAAGGGGTATGCCAAAGGAAGAATTATGTTTTGTTAAAGTGTTACTGTGTTATAGATACACTCAACTTAAGTCTCAGATAATGACCTGAGCGAACTTGTGTTGTAAATGAAACAATATGGCCAGTTACGTGTGTGTGTGTGTGTGGGGGGGGGTATAAAACTGTGTGTCATAGACATTAAGCATTGTTGAGTAAATCACACACTTCAAGGCATTGGCTTTGGAAGAGCTCCACAAGGTTCTCTGACTTGGACAAGCAATAAACACTTTTTCTTTTGAGGTATTTTTATGAAACAGTGGAAAGAATGTCAGGGTGATACTTGGAAAGAAGAATGTTCATTTGTTTTTTTCCCCTTTGAACTGTAGCCAGCCCTGAGGTTCGCAGCTCTCCACCTCCCCCACCCCCACCCCCATCCCTCCTCAGCTTCAACACCTGCAACACATTTTAGCCTCATAAATGACCCCACTCCTACCCACTGATAGGGCTCTGATAGATTGCTCTACAGGAAGGGGTTTCTCTTTGCATTTACATTTACATTTAAGTCATTTAGCAGACGCTCTTATCCAGAGCGACTTACAAATTGGTGCATTCACCTTATGACATCCAGTGGGACAGTCACTTAACAATAGTGCATCTAAAACTTAGGGGGGGTGGGGTGAGAGGGATTACTTAACCTATCCTAGGTATTCCTTAAAGAGGTGGGGTTTCAGGTGTCTCCGGAAGGTGGTGATTGACTCCGCTCTTTGATTGGCCAATGTCATGTGTCTGACTTGATCATACTGTACCTGGTGCATTATGTGTTTTATAACACATATAATGCTCCAGGTACATATATTTGATCCTCACCCTTCAAACCCTAACCAGATTCCAATGGATGACAACATTTTAGTGTCTCGCTACATCAATAATTTGTTTCTGATTGATGGTGGGTTTTTGCCCATCAAGTGTTGTCAAATCAGTTACTCATGTAGATGAAGACAGTAGTCAGAAAAGCAGAAATGTTGATCTATGTTTAATAAATTGTTTCCAGACTTCAAGTTTGATGTGCGGTTGTATGTGATGGTGACATCGTATGATCTACTCACTATCTATCTCCACGAGGAGAGCCTGGCCAGGTGAGCTGTGTACTGGATCTTTCCTTTTTACAAGTAATGGCCAATGGTTCTATATGGGCTATCTAATCTGTATTTGCCAGGTCATAGTGGGTCAAGAGGTCCATCTCGGATAATGGCTTTGCAATTACTTTCTGTCCTCATGAAAGTTGTGAAGAAAGGTACTGTAGCAACTGTAGTCAGGAACTTACAAGGCAATGACCAGTAGAGGGCAGTCTCAACATTTCTGTCTGCCACTGATGAGTGGTAAGACTTGGTGGCACTTTCTTTAAAAAAAATAATATATATATATATTTAAAATTGTACCCCTTTTTCGTGGTATCCAATTGTTTTAGTAGCTACTATCTTGTCTCATCACTACAACTCCCGTATGGGCTCGGGAGAGACGAAGGTTGAAAGTCATGCATCCTCCGATACACAATCCAACCAAGCCTCACTGCTTCTTAACACAGTGCGCATCCAACCCGGAAGCCAGCCGTACCAATGTGTCGGAGGAAACACAGTGCACCTGGCCACCTTGGTTAGCGCGCACTGCGCCCGGCCCGCCACAGGAGTCGCTGGTGCCCGGACAATGCTAGGCCAATTGTGCGTCGCCCCCGAGAGTCTCTGATGGCACAGCTGGCACTGCAATACAGCGCCCTTAACCACTGCGCCACCGGGAGGCCTTGGTGGCACTTTCAAACAAAACTCTCCATTGTCTCAATGGTCAAACGGTCACCAGGAGATGACAGGTTTGTTACACATTGCAATGATATTTTGCTGTAATAATCTTATGAGTCTCAGATTTATAAATCTGCAGTGACAGACAACAAATGATGGCGTGTTTCGGCGACAATGTTATTTGCAAGATGAGCAATGTTTAGTTATTTTCTTCTCATATTAGATCAATGAAGGCATTGCACCATATATCATTTAGCTGTATCTTTGCCTGGAGCCAGCTGTATTACTATATGACTCATTAAGATAGTCAGGATTCCAATGGGGTTGAGTGCAGAGATGGGTGGATGATGGATTAAATGGCTCATCTCTGCTTGGCTTGACAGATATACGTGCTGCACAGAGTGACACACACACACACACACACACACACACACACACACACACACACACACACACACACACACACACACACACACACACACACACACACACACACACACACACACACACACACACACACACACACACACACACACACACACACACACACACACACACACACACACACACACACACACACACACACACACACTGCTGTTCATCACACAATGTGCTTGATTATTAACTGAGGGTAATAAATCCAGGCTGAGTTGCAAATACCACTTTTTTCTTTGACATTCCATTATGTTTGATGGTATTCAGGTACTCACTGTATGCCAAGGAATCCTCATTATTCCACATGTGGTGTCCAGTCCTCTTTAATACAGTACAATAGGGGGGAAACATATCTCTGTTCTACTAATTGACCCTCTTAGGCTGTCAAAGATCAATCATATGAATTACTGTATTTATTGTAAGTAATCATCACTCTGTGTAGAGATCTGTTGTTAGTTTTGGAAATTGTGTGTTACAGCAAAACACTGCCTACAGGTTTGCCAAAGTGAAGTACGACCGTGGCACAAAGAACATCAAGAACCAGTTCATGCATCTCACTAACTAGAGCGTAACCTGGGATCTGCAGTCAACAGCCACTTCTCCATTCTCCTAAGGAATCTCTAAATGAATATGTAGCTGATTGAGGGAGCATGGAATTGAGAAAACAGAGCAAATCATACAACTGTGTCTTGGGCATTTGAATGGTATGTATTTGATTGTAACGGGAATTTGATTGTTTGTGCTTTTCTTATAACTAATTTCTGTGTTCTATTCATGTGCTGTTCTATAAACCAATTTCTGTGTTCATGTAAGTGGCTGACTGTACAAATCCTCACTCTCATTAGCTGCAATTTGGCAGTACGCCCAGACCTTGTTTTGAGAAGGAACTAAATATATCTCAGTTTCAAGGTCTCAGCTTAGAGAGGAGACGCTTCGTGAGATATTGGTCTGTCACTTGTTATGAACCAGTATTGGCCTGTTACATGAATGAAACGTAATGATTAATTAATTATGCTAAATCATGCAAATATAACTTCTCTGTGTATAGCCGTATATAAGACTGCTGGGACTGCCCTGATTGACATGTATACTATGGTGCATTGAATTGGTTGGAACTTCTCCAGCGCGCTGACAATAAAAAATGAATCATTTAAGATTGACTTTGAGTGTCCCTGTGTAATATTTTACACAACAAGATAATAGTCAACCACTCCAGTTTCCCAATGACCATATTTTCAACACACTTGCGTGGAATTCATTCACAAGGCTGTTTTGGAAAAAGCCAGACATTGTTTGTCTTGTTTTTTTTTCAGTTATAATGATCCTGAAGTGGAGGATTATAGGAACAAATGGAGCAGGAGTGCAATGCTCTGGTATTTATAGCAGGAGGGAAAGGACACCACATGTGAGTAGCCTAAACTCTTCACTCTCTCTTGAACCTTCCCCCACCCTCTCCTGGCTCAGAACGGCCATGCTATTCTCCATGCACAATCAAAGAAATGAGTTAGTATTGTCAAGATGTTGCTGTAGTTCATCCAGATTCAATCTTACATCCAGATCCTCGCCCTTCTCTTCTCTGTCTAAATACTCAGCAGAGCTGAATATACATGGCAACCTGTAACCGCAGATTGTATCCCAGATGTTGTGATATTCTAGTCACGTTGTGTCTAGTGTAAAGTTCTTTAGGGCCCTGTGTGTAAAGTGGACAGAGTAACCCTTGCTGTCTATGTTCCTGTGTGTTCCAGTGTTGATACGTCAGGTGAAGGACCTTGTGATTAAGGCTGTTCTGAGTGCTGAGCTGCAGATAGCCACTGCCTGCAAGATGTTTGTGCCCCATAGGAACAACTGCTTCTTTAAGACTGTCTGCTACATTCTATCAGTCTGTTTCCCTGGTTGCACCTTTCTTGTCCTCTCTACGTCGTCGTTGAATTCCATACGGTACATTTTTTGTTATTTCCTCCTTCGTTTCTTCAGTACAGACTAGAGACAGTCATTCCCGAACACGTCCAGTTCCTGTGTCAGACGGTTTTGGAGTTCCTTTTGACTGAAGCAGGAATTTTCTGTTGCCATTCAGGTCTCTGATTTAGGCTGACTGTTTTCTTGGCTGCTCCTGTGTAGCACCAGGCTCGTGTGAACTCCATTTTGGAGCCATTACTGGTGTTAGTGTTGGAACTAAGTGTCTTCCCTGTCTCTGGCGTTCTCTCAGAGAGTTGGGGTTTGACTGCATGTCTGCTGAGCCTCCTCGAGTTTCTCTGCCCTCTCTGTCTCCTTTTTTCTTTCTTTCTTTCTTTCTTTCTTTCTTTCTTTCTCTCTCACTCTCTTTTTTTCCTCTGTCTCCACCTCTTCTATTCTCTTTTCCTGTTCTTGTCTGTAACTTTCTCTTCTCTCTCTCGCTCTCTGCTCTGTGCTCTCACTTGTTAGAAAAGTAGAGATCCCTGGCTGCACTTTTCACTGTAGGCATAATGGGCCCCTGACCTGTGATTGTTTGGGCTGTAGGGGCAGTGTACCAGGGCAAAATCATGTAATCTGAGAGTCGCCCACATAGAGATATTATCTCTGCCCCGAGCGGCAGGCATCACCTCAGGGCTTAACAGCCAGACGGGCCCAGGGTGGGAAATGTACAGATGAAGGTGTTTGTGGGATCAGGTGGGGCTGTGGGCGGCGTGCCCTAATCTAGCCCTCATGCATGTCTGATGGAAATGAATCAACTCAGGGAAAGATGACAGCAGAGATCCTCCATTCTTAGGAGTAGAGTGAGAGAATGGGGCAGTAATTGATGTTGACACACAGATGAACTCACACACCCACATGTACACATGCACTGCAATTAGGCCCATCTATCTTATTCTATACACAAATCCTGTTGACTATAATGAACATGCCCATTACCCTTTTATGATATTAGTTTACCGTCTATTGTGGTGTAATTTTGTTGTCTTCAGATCGCCCCAAGCTAGTTAATTATAGCATTCACAGTGTGTCTGCTGGAGACAGTTTCCAAAGGAAGACAGTGACAGCTCTTTCCTGACAGTTCCAGAGGACCACCCTCATCCTGCTGCCACTGTTCTTATCCTCCTCTCAAGGTGGGCCTGCTGCTTTTTAAATATGTGACTGGGTGTCTGTGGAGACATGTAGAAGCCATTGTAAAACATAAGTGCTGGTAGGCCAGGCCTGCCTCTTCCTCAGGGAGTCCAGTATTACTATGTACTTTATCTTCTCTCTTCAACCCAAACCACAGAGGGGCCGTGTTCTCACAGCTCCTGTCGGCCTCCTCTTCCTCTCTCTGTCTTCTTCTCCTCCTCCCCCAACCTCCCAAAATTGAACAAAATGTTAGTTCATGCTCTGAAATGGTCCCGAGCAGTGTTGCCATGCATCAATTAAAGGGAAAACATAAGAAGCTGTGATATATCCCAATAAATAATTGTGGGCAAGGAGGGAGGTTTATTGTTCGGAATTCAAATGCAATCGCTGCCACTTCTGGACTACAGGCAATAAGGCCACAAGGCACTAAAGAGAGTTGTAATCTTAATTTGCAGCAAATTATTCCAAGCCATTTTAGTGTCTTAAATACAATGTTAGTTGTTTTCAAATGGGATTTGCTCTTTTTGCACAAATTGCTCTGCCTATCTAAACGAGCCTAGTGTAACAAAATCCTTTATTGCTCTCTCTCTCTGATGTGGGAAACTTTATTTTTTTAATACATTTTCTTTGGTAAATTGTGTGTGTGCGTGAGAGAGGGTAGAATGCCACCCATGCTGCTCTCTTTACCACTATGCCTTAAGATTAATGAACAGGCTTTTTACTGAGAGATGCTGATTAGGACATGTTTTGACTGAGATCTAATTAGTCAAGCAAAAGGCCTTTTTTTATTACACACCAAACCTTCCACTAACTGTTCATGTATTCCACTGAACATCTCTCTTAAACAGCTTTTATTAGTCCTACATTTGTCTGTTAGTTAAACACTTTCCTGTCCCAAAAATAGGGGTTATTACGATGAGGATGATATGGTTGCTATGAAATTCTTTGCAGGCAATCACTGGATGAAGCCTATGTTTGGAGCCTACTTGTTTTTTATCATCCTGTTTCTCCTCTTTGTGTTATCCATGGAGATACAGCAGTCAATATTTTCCATGTTTTTTATTAGCTGCCTTTAGGGTGACATTTGGCATCAAACTTGTTGCTCTTCTCTGTAAATCCAGAGAAACAAGCTCCACATTAGTGATTTATTTGAAAATGATGCAATAATCCAATTTGTGATAAGTAACAACAAAACCCACTTGAAGAAGATGCTTTATGTTGTTGTTGTTATTGTGGGGCCCATGAACTACATGGCCGGGGTGGGGAGAACATTGTTTTGGCGCTGTCTCTTGTGATGGAGTATCCAACTGAGCCCACCCAATAGTTTAAAAAAACACTCCTCTTGATCATCCCCTCTTCGTATCACTTCTTTATATATTTTCCTCCAACGTTTAATGGGTGTTGGGGATGTTCTCTCATTCTTCTCTCTCGCTGTGCGATTGCTGTTGTGGCTTCTTTGTGGGTGCGTTAACAGTGCTCCCCGGGCAGCGGTCGAGCCACAGAACAGACACGTCACAGAGCTCCCGGCTCCGCGGGCTCATGGGCAGTAGAGGCGTCTGCTCCTAATTGGGGGGGGTATGCGCAGCACACAGAGTCTGCTTGTCGGGGGCTGGAGAGGTGGAGAGGCTTTTTTTCCTCCTCTTCATCCCGTACGACTGATGAGGAACTCCAGGCTCAAAGCAGTTTATTCCAGTGCTCTGTTCCCTGAGACTTATACATTATGTTTTATGGCTCTCTCTCTCTCTCTGCTGTGTGTGTGTGTGTGTGTGTGTGTGTGTGTGTGTGTGTGTGTGTGTGTGTGTGTGTGTGTGTGTGTGTGTGTGTGTGTGTGTGTGTGTGTGTGTGTGTGTGTGTGTGTGTGTGTGTGTGTGTGTGTGTGTGTGTGTGTGTGTGTGTGTGTGTGTGTGTGTGTGTTTTATTTAAAAAGAGTGAAAGGGGGATAAACCAGTGAACGGAAAAGAAAATCCCTGCGTTCTGCTTAGCAACTACTGTTCGGCTTTCGGTGTCCAATCCCGAAGACTGATTGGTAGTGCTACTAATGTTACAGGCTAAGGACGTTTGGCTCAATTCCACTTTAACATGGTTTTAGTTATCAAGCCCGTTGACCCTAGCAATGGCATAATGAATGACTTTGCTCAGTGGATGAGTTGGAATTCAGATCTTCCATAATCATCACCATATTTACAAGAGAAGATGAAACTCTTGAAGAAGTTTGAATTTTTGTCTTTTTTTCTGGATCAAAAGGGGACTTAGGTGGTGGGCGTGGCAAAGGGCGTGGCAATGAGCGAGGTCGGCCCTTTGGCCCGGATACATTTCAGAGAAAATCTCAGAGGTCCCCATCTTGGCAGTTTAGACAAAAAAAAAATCTGTTTTAAAGCTAGTTTCCTGCAATTGTTCACATTTTGCCATTTACTATTGTCAGAAAACCATGAACCAAAGGATAGGAAGGAGGCACTTGTAGAAAATCACTAAATGAACCATGAATGACTGAGTTTTTTATATAAAACTTTACTTACACTGTAATATCATTCCTTCACCAACCACTGTGTGAAGATATATCATAGCATGGGTTCTCTGTGTAAACCCTGATGTTGACCTCTTACACTAGAATAAAGAACTTGCACTACCGTTCAAAAGTTTGGGGTCACTTAGAAATGTCCTTGTTTTCCATGAAAACACACATGAAATGAGTTGCAAAATGAATAGGAAATATAGTCAAGGTGTTGACAAGGTTATAAATAATGATTTTTAATTGAAATAATAATTGTGCTCTTCAAACTTTGCTTTCGTCAAAGAATCCTCCATTTGCAGGATTACAGCCTTGCAGACCTTTGGCATTCTAGTTGTCAATTTATTGAGGTAATCTGAAGAGAATTGGCCCCATGCTTCCTATAGCACCTCCAACAAGTTGGATTGGCTTGATGGGCACTTCTTACGGTCAAGCTACTCCAACAACAGCTCAATAGGGTTGACTGTACTGGCCACTCCCTTTTTAGACAGAATACCAGCTGACTGATTCTTCCCTAAATAGTTCTTGCATAGTTTGGAGCTGTGCTTTGGGTCATTGTCCTGTTGTAGGAGGAAATTGGCTCCAATTAAGCGCCGTCCACATGGTATGGCATGACGTTCCAAAATGGAGTGATAGCCTCCCTTCTTCAAGATTCCTTTTACCTTGTACAAATCTCCCACTTTACCATCACCAAAGCACCCCCAGACCATCACATTGCCTCCACCATGCTTGACAGATGGCATCAAGCACTCCTCCGGCATCTTTTCATTTTTTCTGCGTCTCACAAATGTTCTTCTTGGGATCCGAACACCTCAAACTTAGATTTGTCTGTCCATAACAATCTTCCTCTGTTCAGTATCTATGTTATTTTTCCCACCTTAATCTTTGATTTTTATTGGCCAGTCTGAGATATGGCTTTTCTTTTCAACTCTGCCTAGAAGGCCGGCATCTTCACTGTTGACGTTGAGACTGGTGTTTTGCGGGTACTATTTAATGAAGTTGCCAGTTGAGAACTTGTGATGCATCTGTTTCTCAAACTAGACACTCTAATATACTTGTCCTCTTGCTCAGTTGTGCACCGGGACCTCCCACTCCTCTTTCTATTCTGGTTAGAGCCAGTTTGCGCTATTCTGTGAAGGGAGTTGTACACAGCGTTTTATGGTAATTTCCCGCATGGAATAGCCTTCATTTCTCAGAACAAGAATAAACAGACAAGTTTCAGACGAAAGTTGTTTGTTTCAGGCCATTTTGAGCCTGTAATCGAACCCACATATGCTGATGCTCCAGATACTCAACTAGTCTAGAAAGGACAGTTTTATTAGTTCTTTAATCAGAACAACAGTTTTCAGCTGTGCTAGCATAATTGCAAAAGGGTTTTATAATGATCAATTAGCCTTTTAAAATGATCAACTTGGATTAGCTAACACAACGTGCCATTGGAATACAGGAGTGATGGTTGCTGATAATGGGTCTCTGTATGCCTATGTAGATATTCCATTCAAAATCAGCCGTTTCCAGCTACAATAGTCATTTACAACATTAACAATGTCTACATTGTATTTCTGATCAATTTGGTGTTATTGTAATGGACAAAAAATTGGCTTTTCTTTTAAAAATAAGGATATTTCTAAGTGACCCCAAACGTTTGAACGGTAGTGTATGCTACGACAGCCTTGAGAACACCAACCTCTGGCCTCTTCTCCAAACAGACTATTTTCTTTTTAATTGCCTTTAAGCTGATTTTTCTTTGGCTTTACGGCCAGAGCTTTGCCCAGTCCCTCTAAAAGGTGGTTGTTTTCCCCTGGGAGCTGTGGCCTAAGCTAAGGGACACTCCCCAGGCAGAGCAGTGAGTGTGAGACTGAGGGAGTGGTGGTGAAGAGGACTTCCACAGAGCTCCTAGCACTGCCATGCCGTGGTGGCATGGCTGTTTTATAACCGTGAAGGAAGCAGAGAGAGAGAGCGAGAATGGAGGATTTTGTACACAGGGAACCTTTATTGTGTCGTTCTCTGCCAAGCTGGCGATGGAGTGTCTGAGTCGCCAGGTCCCTCACACTTGGAAAATACTTACATCATTTTCCAAACTTAGCTCAGTTGGAGTTCAGGGTCTATCAACAATTGTCTCTATCTTAATCATGTGCTTCTCTTCAACTTGGTCTAGATCAGTGGTATTTAAACTTTTTCTGCAGGAACCCCATGTTTTCCGACAGAATTTCTGGGGACCCCATTTTTTCCCCAATAATCTTTATGACCTTCTCACGACCCCTAACCTAACGTTCCAGGCATAGAAAGAGGCCTGAACAGAGTTCCCACTTCCGTTATTCAGGGCAAACAGAAGTTAGGTTGAAAATACTGTGTACCTGAAAATCGGATGTTAGTATTTTCTAGCACCTACCCCACCCCAAATCTTATGACAGAACCTTATAATCGGTAAATTCAGATATTTACATCAACAAATGACCACCAATTCATTGCATTTTCATTTCAAAATGAAAACAACAAATAAATGTACTCAATTTTTCAAATGTTCTTTCTCAAAAACATTTGCATATTGTACCATATCAAAATATTGTATTTCTTATTTGTGTAAGATTTTGGCACCACACTGCAGGTCGCGACCCCGACTTTGAATACCACTGGCCTAGATGGTGACAGTTTGGGACTGAGGTGTGGTTTACACTGAGGTGTCGGCTAATTCTGTGCTACAATATTGACTGAGCAACACCATCCCAATGTGGCAGAAGGCTTTTATAGAATATAATGGCATGAAAATCAGACTTGATGTTCCGAGCTTTTAAATAAAGAATATAGGCCTATTCAATGCACGAGTATAGAGTTCATAAATATGTTTCTCATCTAAGCTCTGATGTACGCAGCTCAATGGAGCTGAAATGTGAATATACTTAGCTAATGTAATGCAGCCAGCCAATCCTCAGTAGCAGCAGCCGTTTGATGTATAGTGATTGGATATTTAATATCCATATAATCAGTAGCAGAAAACCAGTAATGTTGTCAACTGCCAGTTTGTGGTAACCAAGATAAGACCGTTGACGTCTTCTATTTTCTATTGTGACTTATTATAGTTTTATAAGAAACTGGATCTTTCATCACTAGGTCCAGGAGTTTTTCCTCCCCACAGGGCCCAAGTTTTAGGCAAGGGCCTAACGTTTTTTCCTGTTTAGCCTAGGTGACATGGTCTGGGAAAAACTTCTGGTCCTGTTAATCAAAAATGGGGGCAGTGGACGCAGAATAGACCCAGACTCTGCTGACCTCCCATGTCCTCTAGTAATGCTATTATTCATGTGTGTGTTAATCTACAGAACTGTGTGGCTTTGATGTGCTTATCCACTCCAACCTCAAACTATGGCTCCTGGAGGTCAACCTCTCTCCTTCTCTGGCCTGGTGAGGGACTGTGACTGACTACATATCACCATCTCACGGTTCACAGGAACAAACACATGCTTATTCCAGACCTTTGATCTTGTTACAGCAGTTGGTCTCTGAAACACATTAATTGAGAGCTTTACTCTGCTCTGATAAAAATGCCATAAAAGTATAAATTGCTGGAAGGACTTTAGGGTGACTCAAAAACATATTCATGACCTTGTTTGAAATGAAACACACTTTTGTTCTTCCTCTCATCCACACATAAACATCAAATGGTGAGCTCTAGGAATATATATGTTAATATGACACATAAGGAAATGTCACCACTTCGTTGGTTGACAAATACCGGGAAATAGATCTGAGCAGTTCTTTCCAGGCCTGTAAATTCTGTTGACTGTGATTGCGATGTTTCTGTCCTCAATAACTTTGGGATTGCACTTGTATGTGAGAAAGGGCAAAATGTGTTATTTTACCATATGGACTTTGATGATTTTCAATGAATATCAATGAAATATTTTGCTTAGTTTTATATGATTTCAATCTTTATTTCCAGCGATGCTCCTCTGGATCTGATGATAAAGGCCAGCATGATATCAGACATGTTTTCTCTTGTGGGTGAGTCTCTCTCTCTCTATCTGTGCACACTAATGACGCGTTAATGCACTGATTCTGGGGAGGGAGGAACGCCAAGGGTTTGGTCTGGCGGCTACGCCTGAATGCTCTAAAATGATTCTGTTTATTACATACCGACCTGTTTATTGTAAACCACATGCTCTTTATGATGTGAGTAGACCATTACCTCTATACTTTTTGTTTTGAAACATAGATTGTCAGAAAGGTGCAGGTTTTAGGAGCCCATTGACATGCAGGCTATTTCTCCCATTATATCCACTCTTGCTACTGTAAGACTGACTTTAGCAATATGATGAATTGTAAGGGCCTTTTCTCAGGCTAACATCAGTCTGATGCCTGTAAATATTTTAACCATCTCAACCTCTTTGCATAGTAAGTCAGTAAAGAACTGGACAGACTCTCATCATTTATGACATGGGCAGTCTTCTAAATGAGCTGCCTTTTGTTTGATCTGTGGGTTCAGTCGCCTTCCCTCCCATCCCCATGTCTCCTCCAGGGCCTCTCTCTCTACCTGTGAACTGGGCGGGGCCTAGCTGGGGAGTGCCAGTGTAGATGGAAACTTTGTTGGCCCTGACTCTGCCATCCGCAGGATTCAGCCTGCAGCAGGCTCCACTGCGCTTGTTTTTTCAGCCCAGTGTCTCTTGTCTATTAGGGCTCTCTTCAGAAAATCCTCACTGCGAAGAAAGAATGCCAGTAATTGGCCATTCTGCTGCCTGACGCTTGGTTTCAGCCTGTGGAGACAGTTAGGCATTGTTTAAAACTAACTTTTGCCTCACAGTTAGTTACCGTTTTATATTAGAGAATAGTTGGATTGCTCCATAATGGGACCTCAGAATTGTGCAGAAACCACAGGCATTATTCATTAACATTCAATGACTGGCGGGTGAAATTGTCAACAGAGGACTTGTTTTGGAGTAATTAAGCTCTCTTGAGAAATGTGATCTCACGTTATTAAGCCAAAGCAATCCTTAGCATGCAGACAAGAAATGGTTAGCCCTAGGAGCAGATCAACACTGCTTAAACAACAGACTTTCTTTATGCAGAGAATGACATGTCTTTGTTATGTTGCCTTGCTTCACAATTAATGCATTCTCAGGTAGCCAGGTTGTTTCGAGCTGTGGAGAATATTTGAGAGAAATTCAAGTCCACACCTGAAAAAAATATTGTTATTACACATTTTTACACTTTATTTTTTATATTTTTTACAGTACTTCACCCTAACACTTTCAGACTTAACCAATTACTTCTAAAGCAAGTTGAGCTTTGACAATGACACGTGTACTTCAAGTAAAACACATTTCATCTTCCTCATATCACTACTGGTAATGAGTTGAGATCTTCTGTCTTCATCTTGTTTGTACCTTCCTGTCATGATCCAGAGCGTCGTCTGAGCCCGCTAACGATATCTAAAATGACACTGAGCCCCAGAGCCTGTAGGCCATATCTAATGACACTGTGAGGGGCTGTTGGGGTATCTGTCTGTACTGGGGCCAGCGTGCGGAATCATAAATTACAGTTATCTTTGGGACTGATGCATTACTGGGTAAAATGAGCAGTGGCATGTAAAACATACCCCGTCTATTATTCACTATACAAACCCTGATGCTTTTGGCTGATAACACTTGGGCTGCATCCCAGCTCTGTAAATAATGACAGCATGCCATTAGCATTCATTTTCCCCTTGTGTGTAGCTGTCAGTAATGCGTCAGCCGTGTTTGTAATAATTGCCGCATTTAGACAAGAACGTGGCAAGAGCCCAGTTCTTACCTGACGGCTTGGATGAGGCAGTACAAATAACCTCAGGGCCTGAGCTGTCGATTGATTTGATCCTAAATAAGTTGTCCCATCACTCTGTATGGGAAAGTATGACGTTAACTTTAAAGTAGTTTTCCTCTCCTCATCTGGGATCAGTTAGCTCTAAGTGATTTTATTTTTTAAAGAGAGAAAGAGAGAGTGTAAATGATTGTGAGTTTGAGAACAACTGTGAAGAAAGGCCCACAGCACCGTATTCATGTCACACATGATAGTATCAGATTGATCTTTATTACAGGATTACATGTGCTTTACTGTTCTAGATAACACATGCTCTCTAGAATCTTAGGCCACTGTCATTTACTCATTGTAGTGAGTCATGTCCCTACAGGCTTTGTTTGTCAGGATCTCCTGCTACAACACTCCTGCTCTGAACGGGTGACTCTGGACGCAGGCCTGACGTACCAAGCCCACAAAGCACAGGTATGGGAGACCACCACCTTTATTGTTTCACTAAAAAGTGCCTTAGTTTAGACATCAGAAGGAACTGCCTTTCCATGCCATATAAAGTCTTTCTCAACATGGCCTGTCATCATGTCTCTTACTGTATTTGTTTTGCTGTTATAGCTGAGCCCTTTTTGCCCTCATGGAAAGTCATTCTCATGAAAAACAACTGCTAATGCAATTACAGGGTTAGGGTGACATCATCAGCACTACGAGTGCACGCTCTGAAGATTATTATTTGATCATGTTTAATCAGGTGACTAATGCTCTCACTAGGCTCTGTTGCTTAATGATGCCACAGCAGCTAATACACTTGGCTCACTGCAGTGAACTACTGCACCCGGTCTGGGCTAGGATCTGCTGGTGGGACATGATCAAGTCAGACATTTTTCTACTCCACCTTGAATTGTGTAAAGTGCCCAGATAGCCTTACTGTAACAAGGCTTTACGTTTGTTCATATGTGTGTGACGTGGTGAGGTTGGACCCAGGTGCAGAGTAGAGACCAGACGAGGAATCAGTGGTTAAGGATAAACATAATACTTTGCTGAGAAACGGTAGCTGCAGGATCACAGTACACTTGAAAAAACAACAAACGCTAAGTCTCAAACACCCTCAGGAAACGAACGCATGTGGTAAACAATTCAAGCTTCTGCAAAGGACAACAGAAAACACACCTCTTTTAACAGGGAAATTAGTAAATAGGACACACCTGAGTGTCGTTAACATCTCTAGGACGGTCTCTGCTGCCCTCTGGTGACAGGTGGAACCATGACAATGTGATCTGTATGAATGGCTCGGTTTGTATGCTTACAGTGTGTTTTTCGATGTGCATGTCTAAGTGCTTCTCTGCATGTGTGTATGTTAAGACGGGTGTAGTTAGCGGCTGATGTTCATCTCACTGTCTCTCACACACCATTGCCTCTCTTAGCGTCCTTTCTTTGCTCAGTCAGCCAGTGCACACTCCAGAATGGTAAGTTGTCCTGCCTTCTCATATCCTCTAACCCAACCACATTAACCCTGCTGCACCTTTTCGCTATGCCTCACCACTGTGACGTCTTTACATTAATCGGTAAGGAAGCCACTTCATTTTTCAACCATTTATCCTTCTTAGCCTATGTTGTTTTTGAGTCTAAACGATGATGATATTTTCCCTACTTGTGGCTGCCAAAAAGCCCCCTCTATCGATTGTGAATCATGGTCTTGAAGTGGTGCTTTTAATCGAATAGTCCTTATTAGATTGGTCTTGGCAAGTCTATGATTTAGAAGCAAGGCAATGTAGCTCTGAGAATCAATCCATTGATGTCTCAGCCCCTCTGCCGGTTAAAGACACAGCAAAACAATCTTGCCACTAAAGCAGTCCTGTCAGAGAGGCAGTGAATCCTATGCTCCTATGAATAATCTGTCCTCTTCCTCTATACTGTGATTAGGAGCAACAGTTTAAATTATTTCAGGGGATCAGACCTTGTCAGTCTCTGGATCCCATCATATCTCCCCAACCAGTCTGGCAAATTCAATGTAATCCCCCTGCTATTTAGATGACAAATTCTCAATGTGATCCTGTGGGGTTATGACCTGCTGTCTGACCCTGGCTCAAACCTGCGTGCCAAAGTCGTCAATCAGCCCTGGTAATGCATGCCAAGGATGAGGCAGCCAGGAATGCCAGCTAGCAAAGATAGAAAATGTGCCATTTATGTAACCCAGGGAGGGAGGAAAGGGGATGATTTTTTACATTTTCCATAGATTTGGTGCTTTTCTGTATGTAAAGATTGTTACATTTTTTGAAATATGAGTTTTTATCAGTGTGTGTGATGTTTTCTTAGAATTGAACAGAGCCAGCCAACTTGCATTAGCACCCTATTCATTAGACCTATTAAACACCTAATTTATTAAACCAGTATCAGGGTGGATTTATGTGGTAATTAGATAGATGGTATCAGTATAACGATATGTCCGCTCCCCTTTCCTCTCCTACAGCTGTAGAGACCACTGTCAGCCAACAACACTGACACAGACAGGCCTAATGAGAAGCCAGGAGGTTAACAAGGACAGCAACCTGGGCCTGACTGCTGAGGAGGTCAATAGACATAGCTGAAGTTAGTATGATAGATCTGTTAGATCTGATAGATCTGTTAGGTGATATTGAAGCTAAGGGTTCTCTTTCCTCTCCATGGTAGCTGAACGTCCTGAGGAGAATAAGAGAGGAGCACGAGAGACGAGGGAGGTTCATTCAAAGCTTCCCCACCCCAGAGACATGGGAACTGTACAGGTGAGAGGGGTTCGGGCACTTTGGGTAATGTTACACACTAACGTACAGTGCCGTGAAAAACTATTTGCCCCCTTTCTGATTTTCTAAATGTTTTGATATTTTTTTATACGGAATGTTATCAGATCTTCAACCATAACCTAATATTAGATAAAGGGAACCTGAGTTTACAAATAACACAACATGGGTCTCATTATGCCTGGCGAAGTATGCATTAAAAAAATGTTTTATTAGGTTTTGGTTGAAGATCTGATAACATTCAGTATTAAAAAAATGAAAAAAAATAGAGAAAATCAGAAAGGGGCAAATATTTTTCACGGCACTGTACATGTCTAGATACATTTTGGAATAAGAGAACAGCAATGTCTAATGTTTGACCATACTGCTGCCTACCTACATTTAACAACTTCTATTACTACATAATACAACTATTACTACTTCAGCTAGGAGTTAAGGTGAGAAGCTGATACCCATTAGAGAATTGGCCGGTTACTGTACATTACATCTCCGTGAGTATTTATAGGCTTTACAGCTCGCACTCTTGTGAGACCTGTATTTTTTCCGCCAAACTTGGCTTGAATCCCATGATGACTTCTAGTTGAAACAGCATTAAACCCCCTATTTATAGGGGGATCCAGTTTTGTGCTTACACTCCATATTCTTCTATGGGGGATTTGCTGCTTGATTAGCTTTATGGGCCTGTTAGTACTGGGGAGTTTGTGGCTTGGGGCCTATGACATTGAGTATCACAGTTGCCCTGTTGTAACACATTCAACTCCCCACAAATTAGACAGAGAATGCAGAAGCCCAGTGCAGCCTGTGGTGGTGCTGGTGGTGGAAATAGTTGTCATTTTGTCATTATCTGTGTGTCTGTTTCTCAGTGGTTATCTGGAGTATAAGACATCAATGAACTCCATGTTGTCTAACAGACGTTTCCATGGAAGGTAAGCATTTCCATTGTGGTTTGGAATGGGAGCAGTTTAAATTTGTGGAAACCGTTGGCCCCTGACTTTGTGTTTGTTTTGTGTTCAGATGAATAGGTGAGGAGAACAGCTAATAAGATATGTATGGTAATAGTAGACATGAACGTTTTCCAGAGCGAGCACAGTGTCTATGTGGCAGTGTGGCTTTGGTAGTCTAGTCCTCAAATGGCAGTTGGGGCGGGGGAGAGTTTATGGAGCAAGGAAGAGCAGGGAAAATGTTATAGAATAAACAGAACTATTGGGAATTGTGTTGCACAACTCAACTTTTATTCTGTTGCATGGGTTCAAACTTCAGAGAAATCTTGTGGTTGTGAGCTTTAGGTTTATGTACAGTGTTTCCTTTACTCCGTTTCACTATTGCACAATACTATCTGGGGAGATGGAGTCTCCTTTGGTCCTTTATGATTGTTCCATGTTGCTTGCTTTGGTCCTCAGATTGGGAAAGCGGTGGTGACCTCAAGATCACAGTGGGTGTTATTGCCGCCCTTTCGCCCCCTCACTCTGTCTTTCATATCTCAACTTTCCTTCTCTTACCACAATATCTTTGAACAGAAGAATCTGATACATTTCTCTTCTCTGGGACTGATTCAGTCAAACCTGGTTTAGCAATGACGAGTGTCTACTTTTATGTTCAAGTGCCTAAAATCAATTATGTGACATGGGGAGCTAAAGCAATGTTCAGATATTAGAGTGTAAATAATGTAATGCAGGTTAAATTAAAGGGATCTATAGTTGGTTAAAGGGATACTTCAGGATTTTGGCAATGAAGCCCTTTATCTACTTTTGCAGTCCGATGAACTCATGGACACCATTTTTATGTCTCTGCGTGTATTTTGAAGGATGTTGCTAACTAGCGTTGGCGCAATTGCTAACTAGCGTGAGTGCAATGACTGGAAGCCAATGGTAATTAGTCTATGGTAACTGTTAGCATGCTGGTAGATACCATAGACTTCCAGTCATTGCGCTACTGTTAGTTAGCATTGGCTCGCAGAACTTCATACTGGCTGCAGAGATATAACAATGATATCCATGAGTTCAACTGACTCTGGGGAAGTAGATAAAGGGCTTCATTGCCAACATCCCGAAGTATCCCTTTAAGGAGTCATTTTAGAGCGGTTTCTCTCGTCCTTTTTTCTGTAGTACTTTATACTTAAGTGAGGGGTGGCAAGGCCTCCCCCACTATGACCAGATGAGGAGGATGTTGAGGAGGGGGAGGAGAGTGTTCAGAAGGAGGAAAAAGGAGGCGGAGAAGAAAGCCCTGAGTCCGTTAGTGGTGCAGACAGACAGTGTACCCACCCCACTGGAGCGGTTCCACAATGAGGTCCTCACCAAAACAATCCCGACGCACCGCCGCTGTCGCCAAGCCCAAAGTCAACCTGCTCCACATCCTCTAGCAGGGCTGAGACCTCAGGTCAGAGCACACCCCAGGCTTCTGCTCCTGTTGGCAGCCCTCTCCTCGTTCTCCTCCTCCCTCTCGCCCATCCCACCACCCCTCTCTCTTTCTCTCAGCAGGAGAAATATGAGGCTTCCCAGAGCACAGGGCCAAAAAAGCTCCAGAGAAAATCTGGGCCTCTTTTCATACCCCTGCATGTTTTGATCACTCTCTTTGAGCGTGACTCCTTCATGTCTACCTAACTTACCACATGGAGAGAACACTGAGGAAGCAGATGGGTTCTGCGCCAGCGAATCCTGTGTGTCAACCTTGAATTCCATGTAGAGACACTGCATGTGATTGGACTGTTAATTCTAGGAGTCAGACTGTCTCTTCTTTGTTTTAATTTGAATGACCTGGATGGACTTGAAAGGCTCCCAACCATCCATCATTATGCAACACGCTTTCAAAAATATTTGGATCCTTTTTGCTTTTACAATAACATTTATGAATATTACATACTTCTGTTTAAATGGCAACAAAGGCTCCAGTCTCCTATTGATTTTTAAAGTGTGTCTGAAATTGTAATTTGAGGGGGAATTACAATAACAAGTCTGCGTTTGTAGAAATTCCTCTATGCTTGCCAGGACTGTAAAGGGACCTTGGCAATTATAGTACAGCATATCATTGTTTGTGTTTGACAGCTTTTTCTAAAACATTTTCCCACTACATTGTACTGGCAGTACACTTTTCAGGTTCACTCGGGCCATGAAAGAAATGCATCACTCTTGGTACTGGCCAAGGGCAAGTCACACTATACTCTAACACTCTGGCTGAAATTGATACCTACCTTTATTCGTTTTGTCTCTTGCATGATGCCTAAGATAACAAATCTGAATATGCATCAGTGCTTGAGCTTAGTGTTGTAACACATGTATCTGAGATGCCTAAAAGGCAGAAAACCTTTGCTCCCATATAAAAACCTGAAGACCTGTGGAGATTATTAATAATTTACTTTCAGGGAATGACACAGATTGGAGATCTGTGTGTGTGTGTGTGTGTGTGTGTGTGTGTGTGTGTGTGTGTGTGTGTGTGTGTGTGTGTGTGTGTGTGTGTGTGTGTGTGTGTGTGTGTGTGTGTGTGTGTGTGTGTGTGTTGCAATTCCTCTAACTACGGTCGATTTCTCCATCCCATTTGTATCTTCTCCTCAGTCTCACATGTCCTCCTTAATCACATCTTTCTCACTCCCGCTCTCTTATCTGCTGTAAAGTCCAGACTCAGATGGCCTTCTCCTCCTACCTCAACCGGGTGCAGATGAGGCTACTTGCAGAGAGCAGGACTAACGCTAACTCAGCCTGGCCAGAGAAGGACAATGGCCAAACGGTAAGACAACCATCTGTGGTATTTCCCAGTGCCCCGGGGAAAGATTTTATGGAAAATAAGACCTGGTTCATTGTTTTATGTTTATCTGCATTTGATTTTCCGTTTGATCTGTTGTTACTCATCGGAGCCACGTCGTAACTGTGTAAATGTGCATGAGGCGTTTGTGGCCACGTAGAGAGGAAAATGGTGTGAGTACTACTACGTGGCTGCGTCAAAGTTGGTTTTATCGGAAAGTCTCGTTGGTGCATTGGAATGACAAACATCATAATCTCCCAAAGCGTCTGGAATTTTTTTTACTTGAACACGTTTCCATCGTGATGAATCCATACATTTTTTTAGACAAATTAAATACCAAAACTGAAAGGTGAGCGTTGTATTGATGTTGTAGTGCAGTGATAGCAGGGCCCAGATTCACAGAACACTTCTTACGCAAAAACTTAAGAATCTTCTAATGGATTTTTTTTTAAAGTTCATAAGATAGTTCGTAAGTGCAATTCCTCAACAATATTAATACCGGCGCCGACTGAGATGGCCGCCTCGCTTCGCGTTCCTAGGAAACTATGCAGTTTTTTGTTTTTTTATGTGTTATTTCTTACATTAGTACCCCAGGTCATCTTAGGTTTCATTACATACAGTCGAGAAGAACTACTGAATATAAGATCAGCGTCAACTCACCATCAGTACGACCAAGAATATGTTTTCCGCGATGCGGATCCTGTGTTCTGCCTTACAAACAGGACAACGGAATGGATCGCATGCAGCGACCCAAGGAAACGACTCCGAAAAAGAGGGAAACGCAGCGGTGTTCTGGTCAGACTCCGAAAAAGGGCACATCGCGCACCACTTCCCAGTATTCTTCTTGCCAATGTCCAGTCTCTCGAGAACAAGGTTGATGAAATCCGAGCAAGGGTGGCATTCCAGAGGGACATCAGAGACTGCAACGTTCTCTGCTTTACGGAAACATGGCTTACTGGGAAAACGCTATCCAGGGCGGTGCAGCCAACGGGTTTCTCCACGCATCGCGCCGACAGAAACAAACATCTATCTGGTAAGAAGAGTGGCGGGGGCGTATGCCTCATGACTAACGGGACATGGTGTGATGAAGGAAACATACAGGAACTCAAATCCTTCTGTTCACCTGATTTAGAATTCCTCACAATCAAATGTAGACCGCATTATCTTCCAAGAGAATTCTCTTCGATTATAATCACAGCCGTATATATCCCCCCCCAAGCAGACACATCGATGGCTCTGAACAAACTTTATTTAACTCTTTGCAAACTGGAAAACATTTATCCGGAGGCTGCATTCATTGTAGCTGGGGATTTTAACAAAGCCAATCTGAAAACAACACTCCCTAAATTTTATCAGCATATCGATTGCGCAACCAGGGGTGGTAAAACCTTGGATCATTGTTACTCTAACTTCCGCGACGCATATAAGGCCTGCCCCGCCCCCTTTCGGAAAAGCTGACCACGACTCCATTTTGCTGATCCCTGCCTACAGACAGAAATTAAAACAAGAGGCTCCCAAGCTGAGGTCTGTCCAACGCTGGTCAGACCAAGCTGACTCTACACTCCAAGACTGCTTCCATCACGTGGACTGGGACATGTTTCGTATTGCGTCAGATGGGAATATTGACGAATACGCTGATTCGGTGTGCGAGTTCATTAGAACGTGCGTCGAAGATGTCGTTCCCATAGCAACGATAAAAACATTCCCTAACCAGAAACCGTGGATTGATGGCAGCATTCGCGTGAAACTGAAAGCGCGAACCACTGCTTTTAATCAGGGCAAGGTGTCTGGCAACATGACTGAATACAAACAGTGCAGCTATTCCCTCCGTAAGGCTATCAAACAAGCTAAGCGTCAGTACAGAGACAAAGTGGAATCTCAATTCAATGGCTCAGACACAAGAGGCATGTGGCAGGGTCTACAGTCAATCACGGACTACAAGATGAAATCCAGCCCAGTCACGGACCAGGATGTCTTGCTCCCAGGCAGACTAAATAACTTTTTTGCCTGCTTTGAGGACAATACAGTGCCACTGACACGGCCTGCAACGGAAACATGCGGTCTCTCCTTCACTGCAGCCGAGGTGAGTAAGACATTTAAACGTGTTAACCCTCGCAAGGCTGCAGGCCCAGACGGCATCCCCAGCCGCGCCCTCAGAGCATGCGCAGACCAGCTGGCCGGTGTGTTTACGGACATATTCAATCAATCCCTATACCAGTCTGCTGTTCCCACATGCTTCAAGAGGGCCACCATTGTTCCTGTTCCCAAGAAAGCTAAGGTAACTGAGCTAAACGACTACCGCCCCGTAGCACTCACTTCCGTCATCATGAAGTGCTTTGAGAGACTAGTCAAGGACCATATCACCTCCACCCTACCTGACACCCTAGACCCACTCCAATTTGCTTACCGCCCAAATAGGTCCACAGACGATGCAATCTCAACCACACTGCACACTGCCCTAACCCACCTGGACAAGAGGAATACCTATGTGAGAATGCTGTTCATCGACTACAGCTCGGCATTCAACACCATAGTACCCTCCAAGCTCGTCATCAAGCTCGAGACCCTGGGTCTCGACCCCGCCCTGTGCAACTGGGTACTGGACTTCCTGACGGGCCGCCCCCAGGTGGTGAGGGTAGGCAACAACATCTCCTCCCCACTGATCCTCAACACGGGGGCCCCACAAGGGTGCGTTCTGAGCCCTCTCCTGTACTCCCTGTTCACCCACGACTGCGTGGCCACGCACGCCTCCAACTCAATCATCAAGTTTGCGGACGACACAACAGTGGTAGGCTTGATTACTAACAACGACGAGACGGCCTACAGGGAGGAGGTGAGGGCCCTCCGAGTGTGGTGTCAGGAAAATAACCTCACACTCAACGTCAACAAAACTAAGGAGATGATTGTGGACTTCAGGAAACAGCAGAGGGAACACCCCCCTATCCACATCGATGGAACAGTAGTGGAGAGGGTAGCTAGTTTTAAGTTCCTCGGCATACACATCACAGACAAACTGAATTGGTCCACTCACACTGACAGCGTCGTGAAGAAGGCGCAGCAGCGCCTATTCAACCTCAGGAGGCTGAAGAAATTCGGCTTGTCACCAAAAGCACTCACAAACTTCTACAGATGCACAATCGAGAGCATCCTGGCGGGCTGTATCACCGCCTGGTACGGCAACTGCTCCGCCCTCAACCGTAAGGCTCTCCAGAGGGTAGTGAGGACTGCACAACGCATCACCGGGGGCAAACTACCTGCCCTCCAGGACACCTACACCACCCGTTGTTACAGGAAGGCCATAAAGATCATCAAGGACATCAACCACCCGAACCACTGCCTGTTCACCCCGCTATCATCCAGAAGGCGAGGTCAGTACAGGTGCATCAAAGCTGGGACCGAGAGACTGAAAAACAGCTTCTATCTCAAGGCCATCAGACTGTTAAACAGCCACCACTAACATTGAGTGGCTGCTGCCAACACACTGTCATTGACACTGACCCAACTCCAGCCATTTTAATAATGGGAATTGATGGGAAATGATGTAAATATATCACTAGCCACTTTAAACAATGCTACCTTATATAATGTTACTTACCCTACATTATTCATCTCATATGCATATGTATATACTGTACTCTACATCATCGACTGCATCCTTATGTAACACATGTATCACTAGCCACTTTAACTATGCCACTTTGTTTACTTTGTCTACACACTCATCTCATATGTATATACTGTACTCGATACCATCTACTGTATGCTGCTCTGTACCATCACTCATTCATATATCCTTATGTACATGTTCCTTATCCCCTTACACTGTGTATAAGACAGTAGTTTTGGAATTGTTAGTTAGATTACTTGTTGGTTATCACTGCATTGTCGGAACTAGAAGCACAAGCATTTCGCTACACTCGCATTAACATCTGCTAACCATGTGTATGTGACAAATAAAATTTGATTTTATTTGATTTTATTTGATTTGAATGATTTTCTTTCGAACTTCTCAAATATCCGTTTTAGCTAGCTATCAATGGCAATCACGTTAGCATATTTCATACTGAGATTACTGTTCTAAAACATGTTATTGGGTTTAAAATTATCAATACTGAAACTTTCAGGTTAAGTTTGTGAGTGAATTAAACATGTTCAATTGCTTTTATGAGATTTTTCTCTCACTGCCCTGAGTTTAAGACAAGGGTTTAGCTCCACATTTTGTTACTTTACAGCCTTATTTTAAAAGATATTAAATTAATTGTTTTCCTCATCAATCTACATACAATAACCCATAATGACAAAGTGAAAACATTTTTGCGAATTTATAAAAACTAAAAACAAATACCTTATTTACATAAGTATTCAGACTCTTTGCAATGACACTTGAAATTGAGCTCCGAATACATCCCGTTTCCATTGATCATCCTTGATGTTTCTACAACTTGATTGGAATCCCCCTGTGGTAAATTAAATTGATTCGACATGATTTGGAAAGGCACACGCCTGTCTATATAAGGTCCCACAGTTACAAGTGCATGTCAGAGAAAAAACCAAGCCATGATGTCGGAAGAGTTGTCTGTAGAGCTCCGAGACAGGATTGTGTCGAGGAACAGATCTGGGGAAGGGTACCAGAAAATATCTGCAGCATTGATGGTCCGCAAGAACACAGTGGCCTCCATTATTCTTAAATGGAAGAAGTTTGGAACCACCAAAACTCTTCCCAGAGCTGGCCGCACAGCCAAATTGAGCAATCGGGGGAGAAGGGCCTTGGTCAGGGAGGTGACCAAGAATACAATGCTCACTCTGACAGAGCTCCAGAGTTCCTCTATAGAGATGGGATACCCTTCCAGAAGGACAACCATCTCTGCAGCACTTCACCAATCAGGTCTTTATGGTAGAGTGGCCAGATGGAAGCCACTCCTCAGTAAAGGCACATACAGCCGACTTGGTGTTTGCCAAAAAGCATGAAACCAAGATTGAACTATTTGGCAAGAATGGCAAGCGTCACATCTGGAGGAAATCTGGCACCATCACTACAGTGAAGCATGGTAGTGGCAGCATCATACTGTGGCAATGTTTTTCAGCATCAGGGACAGGAAGACTAGTCAGGATCGAAGGAAAGATGAACGGAGCAAAGTAGAGAGTGATCCTTGATGAAAAACTGCTCCAGAGTGCTCAGGACCTCAGACTGGGACGAAGGTTCACCTTCCAAGAGGAAAACAACCCTAAGCACACAGCCAAGACAACACAGGAGTAGCTTCGGGACAAGTCTCTGAATGTCCTTGAAGGATATCGAATATCTCTGGAGAGACCTGAAAATAGCTGTGCAGCAACGCTCCCCATCCAACCTGACAGAGCTTGAGAGGATCTGCAGAGAAGAATGAGAGCAACTCCCCAAATACAAGTGTGCCAAGCTTGTAGCGTCATACCCAATAATCTGGGCCCAGGTCTTCTCATCTCCAGGAGCTGGTGATCCGCTTCCTGAAGAGGGCAGCCAGTACCCTTCAACAGTACATGAGGATGGTCCTGCCCAGCCAACAGCTCCCCCTCCAGGACTGCTGACACATCCTGTCCCACCAGCTAGCAGAGTTTATCCACTGCTACAACAAGGTGCCTCACTACCAGCCACACAGAAAAATACTTTTCAGTCTCTAGTGTACACTGCTGTTCTAGGACACGTTTATAATAATTATACAAGTCAGGGTGTCTCCATTTATTTGTAATATTACTTGATTTTTTCCTCTGTGTGCTTATCTAATTAGAATGGTTTGCTTCAGTTGAAGGTGTAAATGTTTTGAAGAAGCCACAAATGACTGTTACAACTGACTTTCTCTTGTACTGTAGCATTCAGAACGGCCAGTGTGCTTGGTCTCTGATGGGTTTCTGTCCTCACAGGAGACAGAGCATATGGTCAAGAAACTGAAGAAGATGAAGAAAATTGTATCAACCACAGTGTGTTTCAGGAGTTTATCACTGAGGCAAGGTTAGTGAGCTGACTCCTACTCTCTCTACTACTGAACGGTACATACTCTATGCTCCTGACTGTTTCAATTACTTCTGCTACTTAACAGCAGTCTTATTCTGGGTATCATGGAGAATGTTCACACTGCTCTCCTCTCTTCCAGCGAAAGTGATCTTGAGGAGGTCCTGACATTCTACACAACCAAATGTAGAAGCACTAAACCTGACAATAGCAACAGCCAGGGTTCGGGAGAGCCAGCTTCCACAGAGAATCATAAAAGTGAATAGAAATTGTCATATGAACAAAAAAATTCACCATCTGTACAATCGGGATCTTTGTATTCCAGTTCGCCACAAATTTCACATATTTCTACAATTATTTTGACATTTCATTTAATTATTTGTTGAGAAATCGTTTATCATGTATTTGGACATTTTGATTTTGAAAAACCACATTGTGGAAAAAAGACTTACAAAGTCAAGTACAGGTCAGCTTCTAATAATAATCACTCATTGGTCGAAAATAAATGTGTGTTGGAGGCTGGATGATAACAGGGATCTGGCTTATCTTGTGTTCTGAACAGCTCTGCCTTTGGCCAAAGAAGACTCCAGCATTTTAGCCTCTGAGTCCTAACTGTCTAATGTCAGAATCAGCACAGACCAGCCCACTGCAGACCAACCCACTGTAGAGTGTCTGTAGACCTTAGAAGTATCAAGCAACCTGAGGCCCAGGCCTACTAGTACTCCTGCAGCTTCCCAGCTGCCTTAGACTGTGGCCACATCCACCTGCAGCACTACCCTCACCCCCAGAACCCACCTCTGCCCCTGCACTGCCCCCACTGCTGCCCCCAGTCTCATCTCCACTCCCCTCACCAGCCCCAGGTCCCTCCACATCCCCAGGCCTTTGTGTTCTCCTCAGCCTCCACCCTGGTCCTCCAGTCCCTTCGGGTCATATGGGCAGCTCCTATCCTGGTCCCACCACAGTCTCAGCCCCACTGGTCTCCCAGGTCCTGAGGCAGGTCCAGTTCTTTACCTCCACCTCCACGGCTGCAGCCTTATCCTCCATACCCGACTCAATCCACGTCTACAGCCAGAAGCTCTCCAGGCCCACTTCTGCAGATCAAGGTAAAGAAAACACCCTTGATCGATGTCTGATGTGTTCTCAGCTCCCAGTCTTTCTATGCCCTAAGACATGAATTAATAACATGTTTCGCTCTCTGCTTCAGCAATCAGAAGGACCGCCTCCTGCCGGCCCAGATCAGATCCAGCTGGGGTTTTTAAGGACCTGGACTCCCTGTCTGCTCAGACCCAGTCCACCCAGCAGGCCATTGTCTTAGCCCTGCAGAAACTGGCTGAGAAGCAGGCTGCCTACCAGCTCCATCAGTCTACTAACACAATATGAGTCTCCTGTGACCCTACCCAACCCCTCTACCCTCTTCCCTGCTCAATCGCTAGTTAATGTCACCTATAGGGTGTTCATATCAGGATACAAAACTACTATAAATCATACACTGTAAAGGGATTTGTGCTTTTCTCTAGATGAGTAAAGGGAATCCACACGTCCTGCACAGTGGACTTACTGAGGGTATTAATATTCCCCTGTGAACCTCTCTGTGACCCCATGGTGAGTGAAACTTCAGAGCTCAGTGTTGCTCACACATCCAGCAGGCAAAGAGGGTTCCTGGAGCCTACAGCCTGTTGGCTGGAGCTGGCTGGTCTGAGCAGAGCAGAGTGGTGGTGAGCTGATCTGAGGCTCCGTGTGAGGTCTCATTATCTTTTGTGCCAAATGGGAGTGCTTTCTGTTGATATTTAACAGGTAGTCACTTTTGGATGCTTATGAATAAAATAATGTGGAAATTAGCACTGAGTGGGGGTGAGATGGCTCTGCTTCCTCCCCCACCTCTCTTTTTAACGTCTTGCCTGAAGGTTTGTCATTCACAGTGGGTAAGCCCACCAGCCCCCCTCCCTCCATCTTTCTCCCTCCCTGGGAGTTCATGTGATGGCACCAGACCACACAGACTGCAGTTGTATGTCTTCCTCTTCTCTGTACAGTATTATATTCTTCTGAAAAGTGTTTGCTGTAATTCCCATGGAAAGTTAATCCTGGTCATGACATAGGGCTATTTTGCAGAGCAAAATAGTTTAATGGTTTGCACTTAAAGGGTTTGAATATACTTTGCCTTTCTTTTGACATGGATTATAAGTCATTAAATCACTTATTTAACTCAATATAGTGTTTTGTATGGAGAAGCAACACCCTATTGCACTGGTTGACCTGAAGATTCAGCAATTATTATTTTTCACATGCCAGGCCTCATCTTTTGGGAATAACCGTAACTACCTCTTACAATGTAATTGTTTCCAATTGTGTGAATTTAAGTATTCTTATCATTTGTAATCTAATCTTTGGCAGTAAAATAAGTGCTTGATTGTGAGTCCTCCCTCTATGTAACTTGCATCTTGAGGTCGTGCAACATGATTACACTTTAAGAAGCTTCTTTTTTAGGCCGGCCCAACATGATTCAACATGATATAGTATTTAAGTAATATATGCCATTTAGCAGACGCTTTTATCCAAAGCAACTTACAGTCATGTGTGCATACATTCTACGTATGGGTGGTCCCGGGAATCGAACCCACTACCCTGGCGTTACAAGCGCCATGCTCTACCAACTGAGCTACAGAAGGACCACACAGTAATTACCTTTTGGTTTGGAGAAGGGTGTTCTTTTGACCCATTGTGTTGAAACGCGATAACATTAACGTCACTATATCTCTTATGTTTTGTGTATATCAAACAGGGCATTATTTGCACCCAAAACTGTGAATTGTAAATAAAAGTAATTTCCTCCCTCCCTCAGTACCACCCAGGACAGCAGCAGCAGGCACGTGTCAAGTGCAATGCTAGGAATGTACATATTAAGGTAGCCTGGAGTTTTCCACTGAGATGAGAAACACCTTAGTCCTGATGAACAACATTGGTGTGCCTTTTGAGCAACTGAAAGTTATTCAGGGTTGATTAGGAAATGTTGGAATTTCAGTTGACATGGATCCAAACTTATATTCAAATGTATTATGGATTTACTGAAAATAAACGCGGAATTGGCATCCTAGCACACTGTTGAGATCTGTTGACAGTAAATTATAGATTCCCTCCGAATCCTTGAGGATTGAAAATAAACTGTATCGGGGCCTGAAAGGCACCCCGACTGGCTGTGTTCTGTCAGCCCTTGCATTCATTTAAACACCTGTCATTTAGGAATGTTTGAGATTTCCCTTTCCCTGGCAAGTCGACTAGCCAAACAATTAGTTCACCTACCCAGAACTCGGATTAAAACCCAGAGAAAATAAACAGCCCTGTCATTTCTAAAAAAGGTGGACAAAAGTACTTTTTTTCTCCAATTTGCAGAATCACAATCACGCATGAGAAAAAAACGTTTTCCTCCAAATAAAATATAAACGGTCACCCTAAACTGAACTCATCAGGAAACAGATTCATAACTTGTCTTTTTTTTTCTCCAGTCTCTTTTTCCCCCCTAGTCCAGTGCTTTTCATGAGCCCCTCTGGTTCTGCACTCTAGGCTGGAGGGCAGGAGACAGAGGAGGGCCATAGAAATCTGTATAAGTATTCATTTCCACCAAATTCCAGGCCTGTCTGATAATGGCTTCCAGGGCAGTATAGACAGTACAGTGTGTAGGGAGAGTGCAGCAGCCCCATTTAGTCAGATGATGCTGGAGCAAGCTATAATGTAATGGGGAGGGATACTGTAGCACGTCACTGCAAATTGTGCTGTTATTGTTGTAAACAGATTCGGCTGGTGTCCCTCTCAGGGGGTGGGAGGTAAGGGATGTAGAGTGGAGACCGGAGACTAGCTCCCTGATGCACTGTGTACATTTTACACAGCTGGGGTGGGAGAAATGAGATCGCTTATATTACCGGTATCTGCTTGCGTACTGAATAAAACCATGTAGTGACAGTTCAGGTTTTTTAAAAAATTCTCTGGAGAGATTACTGGCAGGCATTTTTAACCACAAATGTTCACAATGTAGGAGTTATTGTGCCAATGATGAATACAGTTTCTGATGCATTGTCACTGTGTGTTCTCTTGTCCCTGCAGCTGACCAATCTGAACCTGATTAACAGGGTGCTGAGTAGAGGGGTTATCACCCTGACCCACGCGGTGCAACATGGTGCTGTGACCCAGCGGCCTGTCAGGGTGATCCACTCTGGCACAGGCCCCATCAGCAGCACTACTAGGTTAGTCAAACACATCCAACCTATTTAACAGACACCTTCCTAAAGAAACACAAGATGCTCAGGTGCAACACGCAATACAGTTATACTAAACCACGTGCAGGAAATTCTCAAACATTCAACCTCCAGCTGTGTACCCCCTCTAAGCACCAGGGTCAGCGCACTCTCAAATATTGTTTTTTTGCCATCATTGTAAGCCTGACACACACACAATATATGGTACATTTATTAAGCAAAAGAATGAGTGTGAGTTTTTGTCACGACCCGACTTGTGGGAAGTGACAAAGATCGCTTATAGGACCAGGGCACAAATAATAATATAATAATAATCCATAATTGTTCTCTTTATTTAGCCATCTTACATATAAAACCTTATTTGTTAATCAAAAATTGTGTTTTTTTTAAAACTTAATTTAACCAGGTAGGCCAGTTGAGAACAAGTTCTCATGTACAACTGCGACCTGGCCAAGATAAAGCAAAGCAATCCGACAAAAAACAACAACACAGAGTTACATGTGGGATCATCAAAAGTAAGGTCAATAACACAGGAGAAAAAATCTATATACTGCGTGTGCAAATGGAGTAAGGAGGTAAGGCAGTAAATAGGCTATAGTAGCGAAGTCAATACAATTTAGCAAATTAACATGTGCAGATGAGGATGTGCAAGTAGAAATACTGGTGTGCACAAGAGAAAAAAACAAGTAAATAAAAACAATATGAGGTAGGTAGATGGATGGGCTATTTGCAGTTGGGCTGTGTACAGCTGCAGCAATCGGTAGGTTGCTCAGGTAGCTGATGCTTAAAGTTGGTGAGGGAGAAATAAGTCTCCAACTTCAGCGATTTTTGCAATTCGTTCCAGTCATTGGCAGCAAATAACTGGAAGGAAAAGCGGCCAAAGGTAGGTGATGGCTTTGGGGGTGACCAGTGAGATATGCTGGAGTGTGTGCTGTGGGTGGGTGTTGCTATGGTGACCAGTGAGCTAAGATAAGGCGGAGCTTTACCTAGCAAAGACTTATAGATGACCTGCAGCCAGTGGGTTTGGCGACTAATATGTACCGATGGCCAGCCGACGAGAGCATACAGGTCGCGGTAGTGGTTAGTATATGGGGCTTTGGTGACAAAACGGATGGCATTGTGATAGACGGCATCCAGTTTGCTGAGTGTTGGAGGCTATTTTGTAAATGACATCACCGAAGTCGAGGATTGGTAGGATAGTCAGTTTTACGAGGGTATGTTTGGTAGCGTGAGTGAAGGAGGCTCTGTTGCGAAATAGGAATACAATTCTAGATTTAATTTGTGATTGGAGATGCTTAATGTGAGTCTGGAAGGAGAGTTTACAGTCTCGCCAGACACCTAGGTATTTGTAGTTGTCCACATATTCTAAGTCAGAATCGTCCAGAGTAGTGATGCTAGTCGGGCGGACGGGTGCAGGCAGCAATTGGTTGAAGAGCATGCATTTTGTTTTACTAGCATTTTAAGAGCAGTTGGAGGCCATGGAAGGAGTGTTGTATGGCATTGAAGCTCGTTTGGAGGTTTGTTAACGCAGTGTCCAAAGAAGGGCCAGATGTATACAGAATGGTGTCGTCTGCGTAGAGGTGGATCAAGGAATCACCTACAGCAAGAGCGACATCGTTGATATATACAGCGAAAAGAGTCGGCCTGAGAATTAAACCATGTGGCACCCCCATAGAGACCGCCAGCGGTCTGGACAACAGACCCTCCAATTTGACACTGAACTCTATCTGAGAAGTAGTTGGTGAACCAGGCGAGGCAGTCATTTGAGAAACCAAGGCTGTTGGGTCTGCAAATAAGAATACAGTGATTGACAGAGTCGAAAGCCTTGGCCAGGTTGATGAAGACGGCTGCACAGTACTGTCTTTTATCGATGGCAGTTATGATATTGTTTAGTAGCTTGAGCGTGGCTGAGGTGCACCCGTGACCAGCTTGGAAACCAGATTGCACAGCGGAGAAGGTACGGTGGGATTCAAAATGGTCAGTAATCTGTTTGTTAACTTGGCTTTTGAAGACTTTAGAAAGGCAGGGCAGGATGGATATAGGTCTGTAACAGTTTGGGTCTAGAGTGTCACCCCCTTTGAAGAGGCGGATGACCACGGCAGCTTTCCAATCTTTAGGAATCTCGGACGATATGAAAGAGAGGTTGAACAGGCTAGAAATAGGGGTTGCAATAGGGGTTGGATCATTTTAGGAAGAGAAGGTCCAGATTGTTTAGCCCGGCTGATTTGTACGGGTCCAGGGTTTGCAGCTCTTTCAGAACATCAGCTATCTGGATTTGGGTTAAGGAGAAGCTGGGGAGGCTTGGGCAAGTAGCTGCGGGGGGTGCGGAGCTGATTGCCGGGGTTGGGGTTGCCAGGAGGAAAGCATGGCCAGCCGTAGAGAAATGCTTCTTGAAATTCTCGACCATCGTGGATTTATCGGTGGTGACAGTGTTTCC
This sequence comes from Oncorhynchus gorbuscha, assembly GCF_021184085.1. Lineage (NCBI taxonomy): Eukaryota > Metazoa > Chordata > Actinopteri > Salmoniformes > Salmonidae > Oncorhynchus > Oncorhynchus gorbuscha. The sequence continues at coordinate 70,586,207 of NC_060182.1, read as the reverse complement.
TAGCCTCAGTGCAGTAGGCAGCTGGGAGTAGGGGCTTTTATTCTCCATGGACCTTAAAGTGTCCCAAAACCTTTTGGAGTTAGAGCTACAGGATGCAAATTGCTGTTAGAAAAAGCTAGCCTTTTCTTTCATAACTGACTGTGTGTATTGGTTCCTGACTTCCCTGAAAAGTTGCATATCACAGGGACCATTCGATGCAGTATGCCACAGGATGTTTTTGTGCTGGTTGAGGGCAGTCAGGTCTGGAGTGAACCAAGGGTTATGTCTGTTCTTAGTTCTACATTTTTTAAAAGTGGAATGCTTATTTAAGATGGTGAGGAAATTACTTTTAAAGAACAACGAGGCATCCTCTACTGACGGGATGAGGTCAAAATCCTTCCAGGATACCCGAGCCAGGTCGACTAGAACAGCCTGCTCGCAGAAGTGTTTTAGGGAGTATTTGACAGTGATGAAGGGTGGTCGTTTGACCACGGACCCATAGCGGATACAGGCAATGAGGCAGTGATCGCTGAGATCCTGATTGAAAACAGCAAAGGTGTTGGGAAAGTTGGTAAGGATAATATCTATGAGGGTGCACAGGTTTATGGATTTAGGGTTGTACCTGGTGAGTAACTTTATAATTTGTGTGAGATTGAGGGCATCTAGCTTAGATTGTAGGATGGCCGGGGTGTTAAGCATATCCCAGTTTAGGTCACCTAACAGAACGAACACTGAAGATAGATGGGGGGCAATCAATTCACATATAGTGTCCAGGGCACAGCTGGGAGCTGAGGGAGGTCTATAACAGGCGGCAACAGGGAGAGACTTATTTCTGGAGAGATTTTTTTTAAAATTAGAAGCTCAAACTGTTTGGGTAAAGACCTGGAAAGTATGACAGAACTTTGCAGGCTATCTCTGCAGTAGATTGCTCCTCCTCCTCCTTTGACAGTTCTATCTTGATGGTAGTTGGGGATGGAAATGTCAGAATTTCTGGAGGCCTTCCGAAGCCAGGATTCAGACACAGCAAGGACATCAGGGTTGGCGGAGTGTGCTTAAGCAGTGAGTAAAATGAACTTAGGGAGGAGGCTTCTGATGTTAACATGCATTCATGGGTACAGAAGTCAACAAATGAGAGCACTTGGGGACACACAGGGCCTGGGTTACCCTCTACATCACCCGAGGAACAGAGGAGGGGTAGGATGAGGGTACGGCTAAAGAGAATAAAAGGAGCAGATTTCTGGGTGTGGTAGGATAGATTCAGGGCATAATGTACAGACAGGGGTATGGTAGGGTGCGGGTACAGTGGAGGTAAATCTAGGCATTGAGTGATGATAAGAGAGGTTGCATCTCTGGAGGCACTAGTTATGCTAGGTGAGGTCACCGCATGTGTGGGAGGTGGGACAAAAGAGCTACATGAGGCATGTTGAATTGGACTAGGGGCTCCGCAGTAAAATAAAACACTGATAACAACAGTATACTAGGCATATTGATATTAGAGAGAGACATAAAGCGAGGCATAAAGCAATCACAGGTGTTGATTGGGAGAGCTAGCTAAGACAACAACGGGTAAGACAACAACAGTTAATCAGCTAAGACAACAACAACAGGTAAAATGGCGATGAATGGGCAGAGAGGGTCTGTTAACTACACACAGGGCCTAAGTTCGATGCTGGGGCCGACAGATAAACAAAATGGCGTACCGTGATTAATGAACAGTCCAGCAGGCATCAGCTAGGTAGCCAAGTGATCATTGGGTCCAGTGAACAGCAATAGATGAAACAGGGAAGCCGTTAGGTAGTCGTTACTATGCTAGCTGGGAGATACGCCTGTTCTCGAGGTTAACTGGTGCTAGCTTCGGGACAAGGGCATCACCGACGTCCGGCAAAGGCCAATTGGCAAAAGAGGTATTGTAGCTGGAGTAATTTTGTTTGCTAGCCGGGAGATGCACCTGGCTCGAGGCTAACTGATGCTAGCTTCAGGACAAGGGCGTTAGCCACTCCGGTGCGTCCGGTGCAAAGGTACAGGACTTACGGCAGGAATCCGGTGATGTAGTGGCTTCTAGTCGTGTTAGTGAAGAGTCCAGGAGGCTTCAGCTGTGTAGCCGAGTGATCATAGGGTCCACTGAGCAGGCCTCGGGTTTGGGCCACTCGGTAGCAGCTAGCTAGCTGCGATGATCCGGTGTAATGGTCCAGAGCTTATGGCAGGAATCTGGTGATGTATGATGTAGTGGGGAAGCAGTCCGATATGCTCAGGATTGATATCGCGCTATGCAGACTGGCAGGTATTATCTAGGCTAAAAGTGGCTGGTGATTGAGCTAAAGGTAAAGGCCGCTAGCTGTGGCTAACAATAACTAAATAGCTAGTAGCTAATTAGCTGGTTAGCTCTGATAGCTAGCTTCAGATGGAGGTTCTAGCTATAAGGTCTAAAAATAGCAGATCCATATCACATTGGATGAGGCGGGTTGCCGGAAGGTATATTTAATTTAAAAATGGAAAAAGAGATTGAAGTATAATATACACGGGACAACAACAAACACATCCGCACTGCTATGCCATCTTGGAACTCAAGGAGAAGGGTGTGCTTGGAAGAATACACAAAGGATGCCTATAACTCTGCAATGTTGGGTTGTATTGTAGAGAGTCTCAGTCTTAAATAATTTTCCACACAGTCTGTGCCTGTATTTAGTTTTCATGCTAGTGAGGGCCGAGAATACACTCTTACATACAGTGGGGAGAACAAGTATTTAAAACACTGCCAATTTTGCAGGTTTTCCTACTTACAAAGCTTGTAGAGGTCATAGGTACACTTCAACTGTGAGAGACGGAATCTAAAACAAAAATCCAGAAAATCACATTGTTTGATTTTTAAGTAATTAATTTGCATTTTATTGCATGACATAAGTATTTGATACATCAGAAAAGCAGAACTTAATATTTGGTAGAGAAACCTTTGTTTGCAATTACAGAGATCATACGTTTCCTGTAGTTCTTGACCAGGTTTGCACACACTGCAGCAGGGATTTTGGCCCACTCCTCTATACAGACCTTCTCCAGATCCTTCAGGTTTCAGGGCTGTCGCTGGGCAATATGGACTTTCAGCTCCCTCCAAAGATGTTCTTTTGGGTTCAGGTCTGGAGACTGGCTAGGTCACTCCAGGACCTTGAGATGCTTCTTACGGAGCCACTCCTTAATTTCCCTGGCTGTGTGTTTCGGGTCGTTGTCATGCTGGAAGACCCAGCCGCAACCCATCTTCAATGCTCTTACTGAGGGAAGGAGATTGTTGGCCAAGATCTCGCTATATATGGCCCCATCCATCCTCCCCTCAATACGGTGCAGTCGACCTGTCCCCTTTGCAGAAAAGCATCCCCAAAGAATGATGTTTCCACCTCCGTGCTTCACAGTTGGTATGGTGTTCTTGGGGTTGACCTCATCCTTCTTCCTCCAAACACGACAAGTGGAGTTTAGACCAAAAGGCTCTATTTATGTCTCATCAGACCACTTGACCTTCTCCCATTCCTCCTCTGGATCATCCAGATGGTCATTGGCAAACTTCAGACGGGTCTGGACATGCGCCGGCTTGAGCAGGGGGACCTTGCGTGCGCGACCTTGCGTGCGCTGCAGGATTTTAATCGATGATGGCGTAGTGTGTTACTAATGGTTCTTTGAGACTGTGGTCCCAGCTCTCTTCAGGTCATTGACCAGGTACTGCCGTGTAGTTCTGGGCTGATCCCTCACCTTCCTCATGATCATTCATGCCCCACGAGGTGAGATCTTGCATGGAGCCCCAGACCGAAGGTGATTGACCGTCATCTTGAACTTCTTCCATTTTCTAATAATTGCGCCAACAGTTGTTGCCTTCTCACCAAGCTGCTTGCCTATTGTCCTGTAGCCCATCCCAGCCTTGTGCAGGTCTACAATTATCCCTGATGTCCTTACACAGCCTTCTGGTCTTGTCCTTTGGGGAGAGTTTGGAGTCTGTTTGATTGAGTGTGTGGACAGGTGTCTTTTATACAGGTAACGAGTTCAAACAGGTGCAGTTACAATTTTGTTTCTGGTGTCCTTTAACAGCTCTTTGGTCTTGGCCATAGTAGAGTTTGGAGTGTGACTGTTTGAGGTTGTGGACAGGTGTCTTTTATACTAATAACAACTTCAAACAGGTGCCATTAATACAGGTAACGAGTGGAGGACAGAGGAGCCTCTTAAAGAAGAATTTACAGGTCTGTGGGAGCCAGAAATCTTGTTTGTTTGTAGGTGACCAAATACTTATTTTCCACTATAATTTGCAAATAAATTCATTAAAAATTCTACAATGGGATTTTCTGGATTTTTTTTCTCATTTTGTCTGGCATAGTTGAAGTGTACCTATGATGACAATTACAGGCCTCTCTCATCTTTTTAAGTGGGAGAACTTTCACAATTGGTGGCTGACTAAATACTTTTTTTGCCACACTGTATGTCATGCAATAAAATGCAAAAGAATTACTTAAAAATCATACAATGTGAATTTCTGGATTTTTGTTTTAGATTCCGCCTCTCACAGTTGAAGTGTACCTATGATAAGAATTACAGACCTCTACATGCTTTCTAAGTAGGAAAACCAGCAAAATCGGCAGTGTATCAAATACTTGTTCTCCCCACTGTAGATTCATGGTTGCAAAGGGCATCAGTGTCTTAACAGTGTGATTTTCCAAGGCAAGATACTCTGAGCACAGCCCAATCCAGAAATCTGGCAGTAGCTTCTGATTAAATTACATTTTCACAGAACCGCTTGTTGCAATTTTGATAAGGCTCTCTTGTTCAGATATCGGCAAGTGGACTGGAGGCAGGGCATGAAAGGGATAACAAATCCAGTTGTGTGTGTCATCTGTTTTGGGAAAGTACCTGCGTAATTGCCAAGTCACTCAGGTGCTTCGCTATATCACATTGACATTGTCCGTAAGCTTGAGTTCATTTGCACACTAAAAATCATACAATGATGGATAGACCTGTGTTGTCCTTGTTAATGCAGACAGAGAAGAGCTCTAACTTCTTAATCATAGCCTCAATTTTGTCTCACACATTGAATATAGTTGCGGAGAGTCCCTGTAATCCAAGATCCAGATCATTCGGGCGATAAAAAACATCACCCAGATAGACCAGTCGTGTGAGAAACTCGTCATCATGCAAGCGGTCAGACAAGTGAAAATTATGTTCAGTAAAGTAAACTTGAATATTGGTTCAGAAATAATATCCTATTGGTGAGCCAACTGGTAAATGCAGAGGGTCTTTTACTCGGTTATAAAGAATTCTTATCACTTTACAAGGTCCCTGTAACACCTAAAGATTTTGCAATTGTTTTAGATGCCATTCCCTCAGGTGTTGCTATATTATTCAGGAACATGTCAAGACCTGACCCTCAGAGCCTACCTTCTATTGACCCTGTTGACTCATCAGTAGGAAAGATTTGTTTCTCTTTTGGTCCATTCAACAACAGAGCGATACGATCCTTGTTTCAGCAGGATGTTGTATCTATACCTTATGTCATGCCTTATTGGAATGGATTTATTGATAATATCTGTTGGAAAAAAGTTTGGATGTTGCCACAAACATACCTACTTGTTAACAAAATTAAGGAAGTTTCCTTTAAAATTATTCATAAATATTATCCTGCCAACCACTATATGAAGAAGTTTAAGGGAAACATCAACTCAAATTGCTCCTTTTGTAATGACCACCCAGAAACAGTTGTGTATCTTTTTTGGCATTGTATGCATGTAAGAAAACTGTGGCAAGACATCAGTAGGTTTATAATTGAAAACATTTATGAAGATTTTACACTATTGTGGAGAGATGTACTGTTTGGATTCTTTACATACAATAGAAATAAGCGGAATCATTTTTATGTAATTAATTTCATGATTCTTTTGGCCAAATTTCATATACACAAATGTAAATTTACAAACAGAAAACCACATTTTCGTATCCTACAAAAAGAAATTGAACTGTATTTTAAGACGGTTAAATGCTCTACTAACAAAAAAGCTGTTAGAATTGTAAGTATATGCATGTCCCTTAAGGTCCTTGTGTAATTGTAATGTGATATTGTACCCCCTAGCTCGATTGTCCATTGTTTGTAATCTATGTATGCTTGTGTTCCCTCATGTGCTTTATGTATTGATTTGTTGTTAATAAAAATTTAAAATTAAATTAAAAATAAAATTAAAAATAAAGTAAACTTGAAGCTCGTCTCTCAATTTAAAAAAAACCTGTCAATACTTTGCCCCTTGATAACCATCGCATTTCTGTATGTTGTAAAAGCGTTACATGGTCACTGCCCATATCATTTCATAATGCAGAAAATACACGAGAGTTCAGGGGTCTTGCTTTAACAAAGTCACTGTAGTGTCCAAAATGTATTTCAAGCTGTCAGGCATTCCCTTGGCAGCAGCAGCCTCTCGGTGGATGCTGCAGTATACCCAAGTACCATCGGGAGCAACTGCTTGCACGCATGTTACCACTCCACTATATCTCGCTGTCATGGCTTTTGCGCCATCAGTACAGATACCAACACATATTGACCACCAAAGTCCATTTGATGTCACAAATCTGTCCAGTACTTAAAAAATATCCTCTCCTGTTGTCCTGGTTTCCAGTGGTTTGCTGAAGGTGTCTTCCTTAATTGACCCCCCCACCCACATAAACATATCCGACATATACCAGGAGCTGTGCCAGGCCTGCCACGTCTGTTGACTCATCCAGCTGTAACGCATAGAAATCACTGGCTTGTATGTGAAGCGGTAATTGTTTCAAAACATCTCCTGCCATGTCTCTGATGCATTGCGAAACGGTGTTGTTTGATGAAGGCATTTTCTGTTTAGTCTTTTGGGCCTTTTCCTCGGCAGCAGGAAGAATGAATTCCTCCACAATAGTATGGGTCTTGCCTGTCCTAGCCACTCGGTAGCTCACCATATAAGATGCTTCTAGCCCCTTCTAATGAATGGTATCTGTTGCTTTTATACATGTCTTACTACTCAAGGTCAAGGTATTGGAGTGGCCATTACAAAGCCTTGACCTCAATCCTATAGAATCCTCAATCTTATAGAACATTTGTGGGCAGAACTGAAAAAGCGTGTGCGAGCAAGGAGGCCTACAAACCTGACTCAGTTACACCAGCTCTGTAAGGAGGAATGGGCCAATTTTCACCCAACTTATTGTGTGAAGCTTGTGGAAGGCTACCTGAAATGTTTGACCCAAGTAAAAAAATGTAAAGGCAATGCTACCAAATACTAATTGAGTGTAAACTTCTGACCCACTGGGAATGTGATGAAATAAATGAAAGCATAAATAAATAATTTCACATTCATTAATAAAGTGGTGATCCAAACTGACCTAAGACAGGCAATTTTTATTAGGATTAAATGTCAGGAATTGTGAAAAACTGAGTTTAAATGTTTTGGCTAAGGTGTATGTAAACTTCCGACTTCAACTGTATAACACACTGTGGCTGAGGAAAGGCACTACTCCCAATATAAGTAAACCCCAAATAAATGTAGTTCTCATCATATTTCCGCCTCTTCTATGGTCCAACGTCCTTGTCTGTTTGGTGCTTTCCCGGGTAAGGGGACAGTAGCTCTTTGGCTGCATCAGATTCACAACTGTCAGTGTACATGCTAGTTGGGCTAACAACAAATGTAGAATTACTGATGCTAGCATTGGATGTGTTCATGGAAACAGAACAGCTTGTGTCGTCGACAGGTGCAGGTGTAGTACTGCTGGTAGAAGCAGTATTACCAGTAGAGCTGGTATGTGTCTCTATGGACGCAGACCTTGTTTTTTTTAAACCATCAATACATTTTTGAGCTAACAGAATGAGCAGCAGCTATGTTTGGCGACATACCAGTGGAATTCCTGCGAGAGTAACGGTTAATGTGATTGGATGTTAATTATTTGACAAGGCTACCTGTATTTGACATTGTGTTGTTATTTCGCTGAACTCTAGATGGTTTAATTTTTATTTTGGGCAGTGAAACAATAGGGAAAAAACCTTACTCAAATGTATAGCCCCGTTGGAAAATCTAAATGGATTGTTTGAAAATGTGACAAAAGATTATTTGGAGTACCCGACCGCATTTCACTTATCCCTGGGGAATACCTGCCTTCACTTATGTCCACAGATGCGGTAAAAAAAATTGAACTCAACCAAAACAATTATCATAGATTTCCCCCCAGAAAAATGTGCCTAGGCTATTGTTTATATGTGTATTTCACAGTATGTTGAGGTAAAAATTAGAGTATAATGCTTGGATGGATGTCAACCCCAATACATGTTCATGTCATCGTTACCAATCAACTCCATTAGAGTTTTAAAAAACAACTGACTGCCATCAATGATTTCTGTATGCTAGCTTTGTTAACCAGCTTATATGACGGGAATTAGATTTAGCAGTGTCTTCTTCTAAACCTGCAAAGGGACAAGTCCTACATAAACTCAGCAAAAAAAGAAACAGCCCTTTTTCAGGACTTATGAATTGTCTTTAAAAGATAATTCATAAAATCCAAATAACTTCACAGATCTTCATTGTAAAGGATTTAAACATTGTTTCCCATGCTTGTTCAATGAACCATAAACAATTAATGTACATGCACCTGTGGGACAGTCGTTAAGACACTAACAGCTTACAGATGGTAGGCAATTAAAGTCAGTTATGAAAATGAAGGACACTAAAGAGGCCGTTATACTTACTCGGAAAAATACCAAAAGAAAGTTGCCCAGGGTCCCTGCTCGTCTGCGTGAACATGCCTTAAGCATGCTGCAAGGAGGCATGAGGACTGCAGTTGTGGCCAGCGCAATAAATTGCAATGTTCGTATTGTGAGACACCTAAGACAGCGCTACAGGGAGACAGGACGGACAGCTGATCGTCCTCGCAGTGGCAGACCACGTGTAACAACCCCTGCACAGGATCGGTACATCCGAACATCACACCTGCGGGACAGGTACATCATGGCAACAACAACTGCCCGAGTTACACCAGGAATGCACAATCCCGCCATCAGTGCTCAGGCTGTCCGCAATAGGCTGAGAGGCTGGACTGAGGGCTTGTAGGTCTGTTGTAAAGCAGGTCCTCACAGTTTTGTCTCACCAGAGGTGATGGTCTGATTTGCGTTTATCATCGAAGGAATGAGCATTACACCGAGGTCTGTACTCTGCAGTGGGATCGATTTGGAGGTGGAGGTCAGTCATGGTCTGGGGCGGTGTCACATCATCATCGGACTGAGCTTGTTGTCATTGCAGGCAATCTCAATGCTGTGCATTACAGGGAAGACATCCTCCTCCCTCATCTGGTACCCTTCCTGCAGGCTCATCCTGACATGACCCTCCAGCATGACAATGCCACCAGCCATGATGCTCATTCCGTGTGTGATTTCCTGCAAGACAAGAATGTCATTGTTCTGCCATGGCCAGCGAAGAGCCCAGATCTCAATCCCATTAAGCACATCTGGGACCTGTTGGATTGGAGGGTGAGGGCTAGGGCCATTCCCCCCCGAAATGTCCAGGAACTTGCAGGTGCCTTGGTGGACGAGTGGGTTAACATCTCACAGCAAGAACTGGCAAATTTGGTGCAGTCCATGAGAAGGAGATGCACTGCAATACTTAATGCAGCTGGTGGCCACACCAGATACTGACTGTTACTTTTGACCCCCCCTTTGTTCAGGGACACATTATTCCATTTCTGTTAGTCACATGTCTGTGGAACTTGTTCAGTTTATGTCTCAGTTGTTGAATCTTTTTATATTCATACAAATATTTACACATGTTAAGTTTGCTGAAAATAAACACAGTTGACAGTGAGGATGTTTTTTTTTGTTGCAGTGAAAATAGCTAAATATATCCAAATCGGACTTAAGTAACCACATTGTGGACCTGTTACAATACAGTACATATGTCATTAATTTGACAAATATCCACTTTGTTAGATCAGATTTGTAGAACGTCAGCCTTTCATTGACTCCTTTACCGCATCTATAGTCCGAGTCGATATTCCCATAATGAATTCCCCTCGACCATGCCCACAAATTGATGAAAATAAACATTATTTGCCATTGACCCCCATTGTAAAAGAGCCAACTTCGTCGTATATATTTTTTGTTATACTGAAATATTTAAAAAATGCCTAAAAAGCTGCAGTGTTGTTCAATGTACATGTAACCAGGTCAAAATTCCCGACCTACGGTTCGCAATGCTCCCAAGTAGGGATGTTACGTTAGAGCCCGCGAGAAGAGCACTGTGGCTTCAGGTTATTCGGAATGTGAAATGTGGGGACCCGGTGTCAAAGTAGGCGTAGTTGTGTATGTTAAAACATTTCATCACCGGTAAGACATTTAACTTGTTAAGTATAGTCCGTTTGTAACGCCACTACCTGTTGTCTTGGCTAGCTTAATGTTCCGGTTGGTAGCTAGCTAGCACTCACTCATGTGACTACTAGCACTGTCATGAAAAGGGGCATGAGGGAAGCGCTCCAATTGATTTTTCTAAGTAGTGAGAACACTCGGGAGCAGGCAAAGTTGAAGAGTAATCTTTAGACATTCTTAAACAAGCATACAAAAATAAAATTGCGTTTGAATAGGCCAAGTATTTGCTGTGAGCCAATGGGTATTTTAAAATGTAATTTTACCCCCAATTTCGTGGTATCCAATTGTTAGTAATTGCTATCTTGTCTCATCGCCAAAACTCTCGTACGGGCTCGGGAGAGACGAAGGTCGAAAGCCATGCGTCCTCCGAAACACAACCCAACCCAACCTTGCCGCACTGCTTCCTAACACAGTGCGCATCCAACCCGGAAGCCAGCCACACTTGTTTTCCCCAAAGGCGGGCAGGCCCATGACTTCCTATCTAATCCGACTGAGTCTATTGGTTTAGTGCACTACCATACTCTGTTCATATTGTAGCGACCCGCACAGACAGCTGTGTGTTATGTGTTAGGCTAGGAGGTGGTTGTGTTGTACTGACCAGTACCCGGTGTTCGCGGGGTCCAACCTGTCAATCAACCTGCTATCTGCCAATCACGGGAATGCCTGGAATGTTCTGATGCCGGGCATCCTGGTGGTTGGTGGAGTGGCGTGGAGGGGGGTTGGGCAGGGGGGGTGGAGCATTGGAAGTTAAGACCAGGTTCAGCTTTTGTTCTCTCTCTCTTACGTCTGGGCTTCACAAGAGAAGGTCACGATTGGCTTGTGTCATCTATTTGGCGTGTGCTACGGCCCAAACAGTAGCCTGTGTAAAGTTGGTGTAATAAACCGTCAATTCGTAAACTCAAGCCTCTGTCTGGACAATTGTTCCTTTATGATCTAGTCGGGTCATTACATTGGTGTCAGAAGTAAAAACGTTGATACAAGTTAGCCAGCTAGCTAGCTGACGTATGTGGCTAGCTACCGTAGGTGAGAACGGGGATGGAAAATGCTTCGAGGGAATCCGAAAGTGAAGGTGGAGGTAGGGGACGATTATGGCCAAGGAGCTGCATGTGAATGGACGTCGGGGGGCTCTGTCTGAGGAGATCGCCAGGGCGTCGGAGCGCAGAGGCCGCTTGAGGGAGGACGTTAGAGCGATGGCGGCTGAAGCGGGCATGAGTGCTTCGTCGAATGTATTTCGCGCGGATTCTGGTGGGCGGACCGAAGTGGTGACGTCGACGCGGCGTGATGAGGAATCTGGGGCTCAGGATGTAAACAAACATGGCGGCGCCCAGTTCCCGGCTGCGTCCGTATCTGTTAAGACCCCGAAGTATTCCGGTAAGGCGGATTGGGAAGCTTTTCATGCTCAGTTTGAACTGTTAGCTCATTTTAGGGGTGGTCGGATGAAGAAAGGGCACTGCAGTTGGCTTTATGCCTCACGGATGAAGCTCTGGCCTGTTTGATATTGATTAGCCCTGAGGACAGGCATGATTATGGGGCTTTAGTGGGAGCACTGAGGAGGCGCTATGGACAGTGTGTACAGCCCGGGCTACTGCGCTCCGAACTGAGTAATAGACGCAGGCAGCCTGGAGAGCCTCTACGGGTGCTAGCTAATGACATTGAGAGCCTCTCTCGGCGGGCATATGCTCACATGCCCCCTCCGTGCAGAGCGAGCTAGCACGGGACCAGTTCATACAGGCGCTCTCTCCTACGGAGCTGCGCATACAGACCCAGCTGGCTCATCCTGAGTCATTGCAGACAGCCTTGGAGATGGCTTTGGAGAGGGAGCTGGTGTGGGCTGGGGCTTCAGCTGGGGCTTTGGTGGGGGTGCAGGGAGACACACCCTCTGTGCGAGCTGGGGGCAGAGCAGTCCGGAGCCGGAAAAGCCTGCTTGGGTGGCCGAAATGACAAAACTCATTCGTGCTGTGTCGCTACAGGCGGAACGAAACACACGCCCTGGTCCCAGGGTCTGCTGGGGTTGTGGCCAGCCAGGCCATCTGCGCCGAGTTTGCCCCATGTCCCCCAGAGCTCAGGGAAACGGCTCGGGGTCCGCATAGACCGGGTAGTGCGGACCCCTGGCTTTCTATCCCAACCACCATCATCTTCTGGAGGAGCCCACCGGCACAGACGGGGAAGCAAGGCTCCACTTCCCCCAGAAGCAGACGAGGGCAAGCGGATGGAGCCTGTTGTTGTGGTGGGCCGGACCTGTGTTGGGGACTTTTGTCATGTCCCTGTCACTGTGGAGGGGGTGCCCTGCTCCGCCCTGGTGGACACTGGTTCCACAGTAACCCTGGTGAGGCCAGATATTGTGCCAGGTTGGACTCAGTGTGAGCCTACAACTGTGCAGCTCCGCACAGTCACAGGTGAGCTGGCACCCATGAAAGGGAAGGGAATAATGACTCTGACAGTAGGGGGCAGGACTGTGCGTCATCCTGTGTGGGTGGCGGCTGTGCAGGACCCTTGTATCCTGGGGTTGGACTTTCTTAGGAGCACAGGCTGCCAGTTAGACCTAAATAGGGGCACACTGAGCTTCCAGGGAGGGACGGAAGTCACCATGGCCCCCCTAATGTCACATTCACTCAACCCAACAAACCCTTTACTCCAACAGTTAAAGCAGCAGAGACTCATGGCTGCGCCCCCTCCCCCACAGCTGTGTGTGACTTTTCCCCAGTCCCCCTGTCACCTACAGCGGTGTGTTACATTCCCCCAGCTACCTCCATGACACAGCCCTCTGTGAGCCCGGGTCGCATCCCCCCAGCCCAGCTACCCCAGATGGGAGAGGAGAGGACACTGTCTGCAGTGAGGGAGATATGGGGGAGGAACTGTGTTGGTCTTGACCCTGAGCAGCAGGAACGGTTGTGGCAGTTGCTGTTTGAATTCAGAGACAGCTTTGCGTTGAGTGAGGAAGAGGTGGGTCAGACTCATCTGGTGCAGCATGAGATCGACACAGGTGATGCTCGACCCATCAAGATGCGTCCCCGCCGTATCCCGCTGGCACGCCAGGAGGCGGCAGACAAGGCTGTGTTGGAGATGCAGCGGGCAGACTTCATTGAGCCCTCAGACAGCCCCTGGGCGGCGCCAGTCGTCATGGTTCCGAAGAAGGGGGGCAAGCTGAGGTTCTGTGCGGACTACAGGCGGCTGAATGAGGTAACCAGGAAGGACTCATACCCCATACCACGTATCGATGAGTCGCTGGACCTGGTTAGGGGGTCCTCCTGGTTCTCCTCACTAGACCTCCGCAGTGGCTACTGGCAGGTGCCCCTCTCCCCAGAGGCCAGAGCCAAAACTGCGTTCTCCACTAACAGAGGACACTGGCAGTTCAAGGTCCTGTGCTTTGGCCTGTGCAACGCTCCAGCTACTTTTGAGCGTTTGATGGACAGGGTGCTGGATGGCATCCCCGACAGCAGTGTCTGGTATACCTCGATGACATCCTGGCCCATGGCAGCTCCTTCCAGTCAGCCCTGGGGGCGCTACGGCGTGTGCTGGAGAGGGTGGCTGCCGCAGGTCTGAAGCTCCACCCCGAGAAGTGCCACTTCATGAGGAGAGAGGTGTCCTTCTTGGGCCACCGAGTGGGGAAGGAGGGGATCAGCACCATGGAGGACAAGGTAGGGGCTGTCAGAGACTGGCCCACCCCCACCGACCAGCGTCAGCTGAAGAGCTTCCTGGGCCTGGCCTCGTACTACAGGAGGTTTGTACGGGGCTTCTCAAGCGTTGCTGCTCCACTGAACCGCCTGCTGCCGAAGGACAAGGCTTTCACTTGGACAGTGGAGTGTGAGGAGGCGTTCAACACCCTCAAACGTGCACTGATCGAGGCCCCGTGCTCGCCCCCTGACCTCACCTTGCCCTTTATCCTGGACACAGACGCGAGCAATGTGGGCATGGGTGGGGTGCTGGCCCAGGTGGGGCCAGAGGGGGAGAGAGTGGTGGCGTACTTCAGCAAAACATTTGACAAACATGAGCGCCGCTACTGTGTCACCCGGCGGGAGCTCTTGGCTGTTGTGGCTTCCGTCAAACACTTCAAGTACTACCTGGGTGGTCTGCCCTTTACTGTAAGGACTGACCACTCTGCTCTCCAGTGGCTCATGTCTTTCAGAGAGCCAGAGGGGCAGGTGGCACGCTGGTTGGAGGAGCTTCAGCCGTATGACTTCACGGTGGTGCACAGGGCAGGGGCACGCCACTCCAACGCCGACGCCATGTCCCGTCGGCCCTGTACTGCAGACGGCTGCCGCCACTGTGAACGGAGAGAGGGACGGGAGAGAGAGCTGCGGGCAGAGGAGGGTGTCTGTGCCACAGTGTGTCGGGCGAGCGGGCCTGTCTGCTGTGAGCTGCAGACTGTCGACGTGGCTGAATGGCGGCAGCAGCAGGGACGGGACACAGACCTACAGCCAGTGCTACAGTGGGTAGAGGCGCAGGTGAGGCCACCATGGGAAGAGGTGACAGCGCTCTCACTCGCGACCAAAGGGTTGTGGTCGAAGTTTGAGAGACTGCGGCTGGCTGATGGCGTGCTACAGCGGGCATGGAAGGAGTCAGCTACGGGAGAGGAGAGGTGGCAGGTGGTGGTCCCAAAAGCATTGCGGGAGGCTGTGCTCCAGAGTACTCATGGGGGTGGGGACTGGACACTTTGGGGTCACAAAAACACTGCGCCGTCTCCGTCAGGGCTTCTACTGGGGGCAGCACAAGAGGGATGTGGAGGACTTTTGTCGCCGCTGTGACAACTGCACAGCGAGAAAGGGCCCCCAGGCCGCTCTCATGCTCAGCTACAACAGTTCCCAGTGGGGGCTCCCATGGAGAGGGTGGGAGTGGATGTAGTTGGGCCGTTCCCCACCACAGACAGTGGAAACCGCTGGGTGCTCACGGCCATGGACTATTTCACAAAATGGCCCGAGGCCTATGCTCTGCCTGACCAGGAGGCAGAGACCATCGTCGACGCCCTGACAGCGGGGATGTTCAGCAGGTTTGGAGCTGCAGAGTCCATCCACAGCGACCAAGGCAGAAACTTTGAGTCCCGTGTGTTCGCCACCATGTGTGAGAGGCTGGGTATGCACAAGACCCGCACTACTCCTCTCCATCCTCAAAGTGATGGCCTTGTGGAGCGCTTCAACAAAACGCTTGGACAGCAGCTGGCCATCGTCTCTTCCAAACACCAGCGTGACTGGGACAAGCACCTGCCTATGGTCCTCATGGCATGCCGCTCCGCTGTCCAAGACTCCACTTCCTGCACGCCTGCCCTCCTCATGCTGGGGAGAGAGATCCGCACCCCTGCGGAGATGGCGTTTGGTCGGCCCCTGGATAGCCCTCATGTTCCTCCGGGGCCGGAGTATGCCCGGAGACTCCAGGACCGCCTGGAGACAGCCCACACCTTCGCCAGAGAGCAGCTGGTGAATGCAGGTGTGAGGCAGAAAAGGAACTATGACGTGCACACCCGGGGAAGGCACTTTGTGGCTGGGGAGCTGGTCTGGGTCTACAGCCCCCTAAGGAAAAAAGGCAGATGCCCCAAGTTGGACAGTCACTGGGTGGGACCCTGCAGTGTCCTGGAGAGGGTAGGGGAGGTTGTGTACCGGGTGCAGCTTCCTCCCAGGGGGAGAAAGGTGGCACTGCACCGGGACAGGTTAGCCCCATACAGAGGGGCCTCTTCTCCCCAAACCCCAGGAACCCCCACAATTCCCCTCTCTGGCAATGACATTCTCCAGGCACCCACCCTCAGGTGCCGCAGACAAGGCTCCAGACAGCCCACTCCCCCTGTCTCCCCCCCTGTGTCACCGCGTGGTTCCCCAGAGCCACGGACTGTATTACCCGTTCCCGCTTCCTTGTCACCCATATCCCTGCCTTCATCCCCTGGGTCCCAGAGGGGCACTCTGCGACCATCACGACCACGCAGGCAAAGGAGACCTCCGGGTCGCTTCAGAGACTTTGTTTGTTCCCTCGGGGACGAGGGACTTTGTGGTGGGGGGCTGTGTAGCGACCCGCACAGACAGCTGTGTGTTATGTGTTAGGCTAGGAGGTGGTTGTGTTGTACTGACCAGTACCCGGTGTTCGCGGGGTCCAACCTGTCAATCAACCTGCTATCTGCCAATCACGGGAATGCCTGGAATGTTCTGATGCCGGGCATCCTGGTGGTTGGTGGAGTGGCGTGGAGGGGGGTTGGGCAGGGGGGTGGAGCATTGGAAGTTAAGACCAGGTTCAGCTTTTGTTCTCTCTCTCTTACGTCTGGGCTTCACAAGAGAAGGTCACGATTGGCTTGTGTCATCTATTTGGCGTGTGCTACGGCCCAAACAGTAGCCTGTGTAAAGTTGGTGTAATAAACCGTCAATTCGTAAACTCAAGCCTCTGTCTGGACAATTGTTCCTTTATGATCTAGTCGGGTCATTACAATATATTGATAACGACTGTTTAGGCCACTGGTTGCTTGTACAGTGAGAAATTATCCAGGATTTAATAAAGAAAGGCGGAGTGCCTGTTTGCAACACCCCTTGATACTGCATCTCCCGTGTGCACGGTTATTGGAATATCCGAACAGATGTTAGTATTCAAATACTTATGTGAGTATTCATAATGTTTTGTGCCCCCCAAAAAATCATAGGCCTACTTTAACACCGAAAATGCATTTTCCCCAAAAAATATCCATGTGACGTTGTTACATACAAGGATATACCATGACGTTTCAAATTATTAATTCAATAAAAACAACAAGCTTTTCAATGTAGTTTTTATGACGTGCGCACCATAGCCTTCACATGTGTAGCTTGTTGTTTATGTTGGCCAATCAATCAAAGCGACTCAACGTATAGCAAGTGGAGGGAGAGTTCACGAATGCAATGCAATGCTAGATGGAATAAAATTACGGAATTAAAAGTTTGCGAAATGAGGAGAAGGCTAGAACGGGCAACCAACAGGTAGGCTGTTTTATCCGAATGGGTTAGGGAGAAAGCACAGTGTGGCCTCAATTAGTCTAGTTAGATATAGCTGGTTAGCCTAGCTAGTTTATCTAGGCTACTCCAGTCAAGACATGTACTGTTATGTGGAATGATAAATAACATTGTGGCTGCTACAAGTTAGCTAGTCTTGGTTGTAGCCGAGTAGCGTCTCGCTCTCTGCCGCCATCTGCTCCCTCCCACTCTGCAGCTGCAGCAATAGAGCGCCAGCCTCTCCCTCACACAGCAATGCTCAGGTTAAAAACGTCTTTTGGAAATCCGACAAAAATTCATGATACTATTTGAATAGTAAAATAATTTCTCCACCCGTCACCAGCATACCAGAGGACGGCTCGTAAAAATGTCTGGAAAGGAACAAATGGAATTGCATCAAACACATGGAAACCATGTATTGGATACCATTCTACTCCGCACCAGCCATTACCACAAGCCCATACTCCCCAATTAAGGTGCCACCAACCTCCCGAGTGGCACCACAACGGTCAAAGGCACTGCATCTCAGTGATCGAGGTGTCACTACAGACCCTGGTTTGATTCCAGGCTGTATCACACCCGGCCTCGTTTGGGAGTCCCATAGGGCGGCACACAATTGGCCATACTTTGTCCGGGTTAGGATTTGTCCGAGGTAGGCCGTCATTGTAAATAATAATTTGTTCTTAACTAACTTGCCTAGTTAAATAAAGGTTCAATAAAAAATAAATAAAACTCATATTCAGCCACTTGTCCATTTGTCATTCACTTCACCTCTGTTCCTGAGACCTTTTTTGTTGCTTTGGGCAGCATTACCATTGTGCTTCACCAGTGGTATTTGACCCCCCAAAGGCTGTGGAGATGGAATGGTTCTTCGCAATCTCAACGAGCTTCACTGCCAAGGTAAACAGCCATTCCTCTCCTCAGAGAGACTGGAGTCTGAGATGCTGGGCAGTTGTATACAGTCACACAGAGCAGCAGGTTTAGAGTGGTGCTGAGGCAGTGGAGGCCTCAAAGAATAGTCAGCTCTGTTTTTACAGACCTGCTCCTGTAGTTTACTCTGTGCTGCATAGCCACGGGAAGTAGGAGTGCTGGTGCTGCAGCACCCCCTGATAAATGTAAATAATTTTGCCAAAATTAGGTTATAAAAAAAATACTTTACTCCTGACTGAATAGACAAATAAAATAATTCAAAATACTACACCAAGACCATAATTTACATGTATCAATAAAGCTTCTAAAAAATATCTGTGGATACATTTTTACTACACTTACAGTCGGGAAGGCCACAATTTGGGCAGCACACGTGCCAAATATAGAACAGCTTGTTGTATTGTGGCCATAGATATAATCCATACAAGGATTTTGGAACCTCTAACCCTGGCAATTTGACTGTTAAACTCAAGTGGTACACTAGCAATGACTGCCAGTCCTGACTTGAATGGGGACTGCCACCTATGTATTATATTTCTATGGTTTGTTGCAGCTCTCAGTTTGCCTTTCACAAATTTCAAAATACAATCACGAGAAAAAACACAGGCCTTCTGTTTGGAAAGCAAATGCCTACTGCTGAAAATAGAAGACTAATCTGTCTGTAGAAGCTTTTGAGCGATCATGAACAAACATCACTGTTTTTCAAAGTAGCTTATCTTGAGATATTGGCACGAGCGCATCGGCCACCACTGGTGACTAGCCTATGCTTCATCTTCATCATTGGGTGAGTCAGTGTCACTGGAAAGTTTATTTTGTAGCCTACACTATATACAGTCCCTTCGGAAAGTATTCAGACCCCTTGACTTTTTTCACATTTTGTTAGGATTTACAGCCTTATTCCTAAATTGATTAAATTGATGAGGGGAAAAACAATCTGCACACAATACCTCAATGACAAAGCAAAAACAGGTTTTTAGACATTTTCTCTGCAGATCCTCTCAAGCTCTGTCAGGTTGGATGGGGAGCGTTGCAGCACATCTATTTTTAGGTCTCTGCAGAGATGTTTGATCGTGTTCAAGTCATAGTTTTGATGTCTTCACTATTGTTCTACAATGTAGACAATAATTTAAAAAATAGCCAAACTGGGCTTTATGGCAGAGGGGCCAGACGTAAGCCACTCCTGTGAAAAAGGCACATGGCAGCACATCTGGAGTTTGCAAAAAGGCATGTGAATGACTGAGAGCATAAGACAATCTATTCTGTGGTCTGATGAGACAAAAATGTAACTATGGGCTGAATGTATGGAGAAAACCAGGCACAGCTCAGTACCCATCTAACAACATCCCTACCGTGAAGCGTGATGGCATCATCATACAATGGGGATGCTTTTCAGCGGCAGGGAGTGGGAGACTTGGAAAGATAGAGGGAACAATGAATGGAGCTAAATATAGGCAAGCACTTGATTTGTGAGGAAAATAAATAAATAAATGTTAGAATATGGCAGTAAAGCGAAAGTGGAAAAAGTCAAGCGGTCTGAATACTTTCCGAATGCACTGCATATACAAAAATATGTGGACATTCCTTCAAATTAGTGGATTCTGCTATTTCAGCCACACCCAGCCTAAAACCCCAAACAGCAAGCAATGCAGGTGTATAAGCATGGTGGCTAGGAAACCCCCCCTCAGAAAGGCCAGAACCTAAGAAGAAACCTAGAGGGGAATCAGGCTATGAGGGGTGGCTAGTCCTCTTCTGGCTGTGCCAAGTGGAGATTATAATGGAACATGGCCAAGATGTTCAAATGTTCATAGATGACCAGCAGGGTGAAATAATAATAATCACAGTGGTTGTAGAGAGTGCAACAGGTCAGCACCTCAGGAGTAAATGTCAGTTGGCTTTTCATAGCCGATCATTCAGAGTATCTCTACCGCTCCTGATGTAGCTAGAGAGTTGAAAACAGCAGGTCAGGGACAGGTAGCACGTCCGGTGAACAGGTCAGGGTTCCATAGCCGCAGGCAGAACAGTTGAAACTGGATCAGCAGCACAACTAGGTGGACTGGGGACAGCAAGGAGTCATCGGGCCAGGTAGTCCTGAGGCATGGTCCTAGGGCAAGGATCCTCCGAGAGAGAGAAAAAAAGAGCGAGAATTAGAGAGAGTATACTTAAATTCACACAGGACATTGGATAAGACAAGAGAAATACTCCAGATATAACAGACTGACCATAGCCTCCCGACACATAAACTACTGCAGCATAAATACTGGAGGCTGAGACAGGAGGAGTCGGGAGACACCGACGATACCACCGGACAGGGCCAAACAGGCAGGATATAACCCCACCCACTTTGCCAAAGCACAGCCCCCACACCACTAGAGGGATATCATCAACCATCAACTTACCATCCTGAGACAAGGCTGAGTATAGGCCACGAAGATCTCCCCCACGGCACAATACAAAGGGGGGGGGGGCAACCCGGACAGGAAGATCACGTCAGTGAGTCAACCCACTCAAGTGACGCACCCCTCCTAGGGATGGAATGGAAGAGCACCAGTAAGCCAGTGACTCAGCCCCTGTAATAGGGTTTGAGGCAGAGAATCCCAGTGGAGAGAGGGGAACCGGCCAGGCAGAGACAGCAAGGGCGGTTCGTTTCTCCAGTGCCTTTCCGTTCACGTTCACACTCCTGGGCCAGACTACACTCAATCATATGACCCACTGAATAGATGAGTCTTCAGTAAAGACTTAAAAGTTGAGACCGAGTCTGCGTCTCTCACATGGGTAGGCAGACCATTCCATAAAAATGGAGCTCTATAGGAGAAAGCCCTACCTCCAGCTGTTTGCTTAGAAATTCTAGGGACAGCAAGGAGGCATGTGTCTTGTGACCGTAGCATACATGTAGGTATGTACGGCAGGACCAAATCGGAAAGATAGGTAGGAGCAAGCCCATCTAATGCTTTGTAGGTTAGCAGTAAAACCTTGAAATCTAGAGGCTAGCACTAGAGTAATATGATAAAAAATGTTGGTGCTAGTCAAGATTCTAGCAGCCGTGTTTAGCACTAACTGAAGTTTATTTAGTTTATTTTCCAGGTAGCTGGAAAGTAGAGCATTGCAGTAGTCTAACCTAGAAGTGACAAAAGCATGGATTCATTTTTCTGCATAATATTTGGACAGTTTCAGATTTTTGGTATGTTACGTAGACGGGGAAAAAGCTGTCCTTAAAAGTCTTGATATGTTTGTCAAAAGAGAGATCAGGGTCCAGAGTAACGCCGAGGTCCTTCACAGTTTTATTTGAGACGACTGTACGACCATCAAGATTAATTGTCAGATTCAACAGAAGATCATTGTGTTTTGGGACCTAGAACAAGCATCTCTGTTTTGTCCGATTTTAAAAGTAGAACATTTTCCTCCATCCACTTCCTTATGTCTGAAACACAGGCTTCCAGGGAGGGCAATTTTGGGGCTTCACCATCAATGTACAGCTAGCTGTGTGTCGTTCACATAGCAGTGAAAGTTAACATTATGTTTCCGAATGACATCACCAAGAGGTAAAATACATAGTGAAAACAATAGTGGTCCTAAAACAGAGCCTTGAGGAACACCAACATGTACAGTTGATTTGTCAGAGGACAAACTATCCACAGAGACAAACTGATATCTTTCCGACAGATAAGATCTAAACCAGGCCAGAACTTGTCCGTGTAGACCAATTTGGATTACCAATCTCTCCAAAAGAATATGGTGTTTGATGGTATCAAAAGCAGCACTAAGGTCTAGGAGCATGTCTGACGCCTTTAAAAGGTCATTTACCACCTTCACCACCTTCAGTCTCAGTGCTACGATGGGGTCTAAAACCAGACTGAAGTGTTTCGTATACGTTGTTTGTCTTCAGGAAGGCAGTGAGTTGCTGCGCAACAGCTTTTTCAAAAAGTTGAGAGGAATGGGAGATTTGATATAGACGATTAGTTTTAATATTTTCTGGGTCAAGGTTTGGCTTTTTCAAGAGAGACTTTATTACTGCCACTTTTAGTGAGTTTGGTACACATCCGCTGCATAGAGAGCCGTTTATTATGTTCAACATAGGAGGGCCAAGCATAGGAATCCGCACTTTCAGTAGTTTAGTTGGAATAGGGTCCAGTATGCAGCTTAACGGTTTAGAGGCCATGATTATTTTCATCAATGTGTCAAGAGATATAGCATTAAAAAACTTGAGTGTCTCCCTTGATCCTAAGTCCTGGCAGAGTTGTGCAGACTCAAGACAACTGAGCTTTGGAGGAATACGCAGATTTAAAGAGGAGTCCTTAATTTGCTTTCTCATGATCATGATGTTTTCCTCAAAGAAGTTAATGAATTTTTCACTGCTGAAATGAAAGCCATCCTCTCTTGGGGAATGCTGCTTTTTAGTTAGCTTTGCGACAATATAAAATATAAAATATTTTGCATTGTTCTGTTTTTCTTCAATTAAGTTGGAAAAATATGATCGAGCAGCAGTAAGGGCTCTTCAATACTGCACGGGAAGTCTTCCAAGCTAGTTGGAAGACTTCCTGTTTGGTGTGGTGCCATTTCCATTCCAAATTTCTGGAAGCTTGCTTCAGAGCTTGGGTATTTTCTGTATACAAGGGAGCTAGTTTCTTATGACAAATGTTTTTTTGTTTTTAGGGGTGCGACTGCATCTAGGGATTTATGCCAGGTTAACATGCGTTCCTCAGTTAGATGGTTAACTGATTTTTGTACTCTGACATCCTTGGGTAAGTGGAGGGAGTCTGGAAGGCCAACTAGGAATCTTTGGGTTGTCTGAGAATTTATAGCACGGATTTTGATGATCCTTGGTTGGGGTCTGAACAGATTATTTGTTGCAATTGCAAACGTAATAAAATGGTGGTCCGATAGTCCAGGATTATGAGGAAAAACATTAAGATCCACAACATTTATTCCACGGGACAAAACTAGTTCCAGAGTATGACTGTGGCAGTGAGTAGGTCCGGAGACATGTTGGACAAAACCGATGATGGCTCCAAAAGCCTTTTGGAGTGGGTCTGTGGACTTTTCCATGTGAATATTCAAGTCACCAAAAATGTGAATATTATCTGCCATGACTACAAAGTCTGATAGGAATTCAGGGAACTCCGTGAGGAATGCTGTATATGACCCATGAAGCCTGTAAACAGTAGCTTTAAAAAGTGATTGAGTAGGCTGCATAGATTTCATGACTAGAAGCTCAAAAGACAAAACGTCGTTTTTTTGTTGTTGGTAAATTTAAATTTGCTATCGTAAATGTTAGCAACACCTCCGCCTTTGCGGGATGGCAGGGGGTATGGTAACTAGTGTAACCAGGAGGAGAGGCCTCATTTAACACAGTAAATTCATCAGGCTTAAGCCATGTTTCAGTCAGGTCAATCACATCAAGATTATGATCCGTGATTAGTTCATTGACTATAACTGCCTTGGAAGTGAGGGATCTAACATTAAGTAGCCCTATTTTGAGATGTGAAATAACACAATCTCTTTCAATAATGACAGGAATGGAGGAGGTCTTTATCCTAGTGAGATTGCTAAGGCGAACACCTCCATGTTTAGTTTTGCCCAATCTAGATCGAGGTACAGACACGGTCTCAATGGGGATAGCTGAGCTGACTACACTGACTGTGCTAGTGGCGGACTCCACTAAGCTGGCAGGCTGACCTGCACCCTATCTCATTGTGGAGCTAGGGGGCTTAGAGCCCTGTGTATGTTCGTAGATAAGATGAGAACACCCCTCCAGCTAGGATGGAGTCTGTCACCCCTCAACAGGCCAGGCTTGGTCCTGTTTGTGTGTGAGTCCCAGAAAGAGGGCCAATTATCTACAAATCCTATCTTTTGGGAGGGGCAGAAAATTGTTTTAAACCAGCGACTGAGTTGTGAGACTCTGCTGTAGAGCCCATCACTCCCCCTAACTGGGAGGGGGCCAGAGACAATTACTCGATGCAAACACATCTTTCTAGCTGATTTACACGCTGAAGCTATTTTACACTCTGTGACTTCTGACTGTTTCCTCCTAACATCGTTGGTGCCGACGTGGATAACAATATCCCTATACTCTCTACACTCGCCAACTTGAGCTTTAGCCAGCACCATCTTCAGATTAGCCTTAACGTTGGTAGCCCTGCCCCCTGGTAAACAGTGTATCAGTGGATCGCTGGATGATTCGTTTTAAATCTAATACTAAATCTAATAATATAAACATATCCAGGTGTTAGAATGGCCAAGTCAAAGTCCAGACCTGAATCCAATCGAGAATCTGTGGAAAGAACTGAAAACTGCTGTTCACAAATGCTCTCCATCCAACCTCACTGAGCTTGAGCTGTTTTGCAAGGAGGAATGGGGAAAAAATTCAGTCTCTCGATGTGCAAAACTGATAGAGACATACCCCAAGCGACTTACAGCTGTAATCGCAGCAAAAGGTGGCGCTACAAAGTATTAACTTAAAGGGGCTGAATAATTTTGCACGCCCAATTTTTCAGTTTTTGATTTGTTAAAAAGTTTGAAATATCCAATAAATGTCGTTCCACTTCATGATTGTGTCCCACTTGTTGTTGA